>NC_052313.1:47269038-47276538 GCF_016432855.1 Salvelinus namaycush | reverse complement strand
TTCACACTGCCTCCATGTTGTCCTATAGTCAGCACTATAGACATTCACACTACCTCCATGTTGTCCTATAGTCAGCCCTATAGACATTCACACTACCTCCATGTTGTCCTATAGTCAGCCCTATAGACATTCCCACTACCTCCATGTTGTCCTATAGTCAGCACTATAGACATTCACACTACCTCCATGTTGTCCTATAGTCAGCCCTATAGACATTCCCACTACCTCCATGTTGTCCTATAATCAGCCCTATAGACATTCACACTACCTCCATGTTGTCCTATAGTCAGCCCTATAGACATTCCCACTAGCTCCATGTTGTCCTATAGTCAGCCCTATAGACATTCACACTACCTCCATGTTGTCCTATAGTCAGCCCTATAGACATTCCCACTAGCTCCATGTTGTCCTATAGTCAGCACTATAGACATTCACACTACCTCCATGTTGTCCTATAGTCAGCCCTATAGACATTCACACTACCTCCATGTTGTCCTATAGTCAGCCCTATAGACATTCCCACTACCTCCATGTTGTCCTATAGTCAGCCCTATAGACATTCCCACTACCTCCATGTTGTCCTATAATCAGCCCTATAGACATTCACACTACCTCCATGTTGTCCTATAATCAGCCCTATAGACATTCACACTGCCTCCATGTTGTCCTATAGTCAGCCCTATAGACATTCACACTACCTCCATGTTGTCCTATAATCAGCCCTATAGACATTCACACTACCTCCATGTTGTCCTATAATCAGCCCTATAGACATTCACACTACCTCCATGTTGTCCTATAATCAGCCCTATAGACATTCACACTACCTCCCTGTTGTCCTATAATCAGCCCTATAGACATTCACACTGCCTCCATGTTGTCCTATAGTCCAGCCCTATAGACATTCACACTACCTCCCTGTTGTCCTATAGTCAGCCCTATAGACATTCACACTACCTCCATGTTGTCATATAGTCAGCCCTATAGACATTCACACTACCTCCATGTTGTCCTATAATCAGCCCTATAGAGATTCACACTACCTCCATGTTGTCCTATAGTCAGCCCTATAGACATTCACACTACCTCCATGTTGTCCTATAATCAGCCCTATAGACATTCACACTGCCTCCATGTTGTCCTATAGTCAGCCCTATAGACATTCACACTACCTCCCTGTTGTCCTATAATCAGCCCTATAGAGATTCACACCTTCTCCATGTTGTCCTATAGTCAGCCCTATAGACATTCACACTACCTCCATGTTGTCCTATAGTCAGCCCTATAGACATTCACACTACCTCCATGTTGTCCTATAATCAGCCCTATAGACATTCACACTACCTCCATGTTGTCCTATAGTCAGCCCTATAGACATTCACACTACCTCCATGTTGTCCTATAGTCAGCCCTATAGACATTCACACTACCTCCCTGTTGTCCTATAATCAGCCCTATAGACATTCACACTGCCTCCATGTTGTCCTATAGTCAGCCCTATAGACATTCACACTACCTCCCTGTTGTCCTATAGTCAGCCCTATAGAGATTCACACTACCTCCATGTTGTCCTATAGTCAGCCCTATAGACATTCACACTACCTCCATGTTGTCCTATAATCAGCCCTATAGACATTCACACTGCCTCCATGTTGTCCTATAGTCAGCCCTATAGACATTCACACTACCTCCCTGTTGTCCTATAATCAGCCCTATAGAGATTCACACCTTCTCCATGTTGTCCTATAGTCAGCCCTATAGACATTCACACTACCTCCATGTTGTCCTATAGTCAGCCCTATAGACATTCACACTACCTCCCTGTTGTCCTATAATCAGCCCTATAGACATTCACACTACCTCCATGTTGTCCTATAATCAGCCCTATAGACATTCACACTACCTCCATGTTGTCCTATAATCAGCCCTATAGACATTCACACTACCTCCATGTTGTCCTAATAGTCAGCCCTATAGACATTCACACTACCTCCATGTTGTCATAAGTCAGCCCTATAGACATTCACACTACCTCCATGTTGTCATATAGTCAGCCCTATAGACATTCACACTACCTCCATGTTGTCCTATATCAGCCCTATAGACATTCACACTAACCTCCATGTTGTCCTATAGTCAGCCCTATAGACATTCACACTACCTCCATGTTGTCCATATAATCAGCCCTATAGACATTCACATCTACCTCCATGTTGTCCTAATAATCAGCCCTATAGACATTCACACTACCTCCATGTTGTCATATAGTCAGCCCTATAGACATTCACCACTACCTCCATGTTGTCATATAGTCAGCCCTATAGACATTCACACTACCTCCATGTTGTCATATAATCAGCCCTATAGACATTCACACTACCTCCATGTTGTCCTATAGTCAGCCCTATAGACATTCACACTACCTCCATGTTGGCCTATAATCAGCCCTATAGACATTCACGCTACCTCCATGTTGTCCTATAATCAGCCCTATAGACATTCACACTGCCTCCATGTTGTCCTATAGTCCAGCCCTATAGACATTCACACTACCTCCATGTTGTCCTATATCAGCCCTATAGACATTCACACTACCTCCATGTTGTCCTATAATCAGCCCTATAGACATTCACACTACCTCCATGTTGTCCTATAGTCAGCCCTATAGACATTCACACTGCCTCCATGTTGTCCTATAGTCAGCCCTATAGACATTCACACTACCTCCATGTTGTCCTATAGTCAGCCCTATAGACATTCACACTACCTCCCCTGTTGTCCTATAATCAGCCCTATAGAGATTCACACTACCTCCATGTTGTCCTATAGTCAGCCCTATAGACATTCACACTACCCTCCATGTTGTCCTATAATCAGCCCTATAACATTCACACTACCTCCATGTTGTCCTATAATCAGCCCTATAGACATTCACACTGCCTCCATGTTGTCCTATAGTCAGGCCCTATAGACATCACACTACCTCCCTGTTGTCCTATAATCAGCCCTATAGAGATTCACACCTTCTCCATGTTGTCCTATAGTCAGGCCTATAGACATTCACACTACCTCCATGTTGTCCTATAGTCAGCCCTATAGACATTCACACTACCTCCCTGTTGTCCTATAATCAGCCCTATAGACATTCACACTACTCCATGTTGTCCTATAGTCAGCCCCTATAGACATTCACACTACCTCCATGTTGTCCTATAATCAGCCCTATAGACATTCACACTACCTCCATGTTGTCCTATAATCAGCCCTATAGACAAGTGGGTGTAGGGAGGAGAGATGAGGAGAGATAGAGAGTAGAGAGTGGGTCGGAGGGAGAGATGGAGAGAGGGGAAGATATAAGAGTTTGGGGAGAGATGAGGAGAGAGAGTAGAGAGGGGGGAGGGAGAGAGAGAGGGGGGAAGATAAAGAGTGGGGGGAGAGATGAGGACGCAGAGAGAAAGGAGAAGTGGGTGGAGGGAGAGATGAGAGAGGCGGAAGATAAGAGTGGGGAGAGATGAGGAGAGAGAGAGTAGAGAAGTGGGTGGAGGTAGAGAGAGAGAGAGAGAGAGTAGAAGAGTGGATGGAGGGAGAGAGAGATAGGGGAAATAAAGAGTGTGGGTGGAGGAGACATGAGAGAGAGAGAGTAGAGAGTGGCATGGAGGGATGAGATGAGGAGAGAGAGAGAGTTAGAGAGTAGAATTTTTAGGCAAAGATAAGTAGAGAGTAGAGAGGAGAGGGAGGGAGACGAGAGGAGAGGGAAGAGAGGAGAGAGAAGATGGTGAGAGGAGAGACGTAGAGAAGAGTAGAGGAGATGAGAGAAATAGAGAAGGTTGGAGGGAGGCAGAGAGCGCGTAGAGATGGAGGGAAGGAGAGAGAGATGGAGGGAGAGAAGAGTGAGGAGAGATAGAGGAGAGGAGGAGATGGAGAGGAAGCGGAGAGAGGGGAGGAAGGGGAAGATTATAAAAGAGTGTGGGGAGAGATGAGAGATGGGGAGAGATGAGGAGAGAGGGAGAGAGAGGGTAGAGAGTGCGTGGAGGGTAGAGATGAGGAGAGGAGAGAGAGTAGAGAGTAGGGGAGGGGAGAGATGGAAAGAGATGGAGAGAAGGGGTAAGATAAAGAGTGTGGGGAGAGAATGAGGAGAGAGAGAGAGAGTAGAGAGTGGGGTTGGGGGGAGTATGAGGAGAGAGAGAAAGAGGGAGAGTGGATGGAGGGAGGAGAGGAGGAGAGAGAGAGTAGAGAGTAGGTGGAGGGAGAGATGGACGAGCGGGGAAGATAAAGAGTTGTGGGAGAGATGAGGAGGTGAGAGAGTGAGAGGGGCTGGGGGGAGAGACGAGGAGAGGGGACGATAAAGAGGTGGGGGGAGAGATGAGGAGAGAGAGAGAGTAGAAGAGTGGGTGGAGGGGAGAGATGGCAGAGAGGGGAAGATAAAGAGTGGGGGAGAGATGAGACGAGAGAGAGTAGAGAGTGGGGGAGGAGAGATGAGGAAGAGAGAGAGAGCGTAGAGAGGTGGTGGAGGGAGAGATGAGGAAGAGAGAGAGAGGTGGGTGGAGGGAGAGATGGAGAGAGAGAGAGAGTAGAGAGTGGGGGAGGGAAGAGATGGAGAGAGAGTAGAAGAGTGGGTGGAGGGAGAGAGGAGAGAGAGTAGAGAGTGGTGGAAGGGAGAGACTAGAGAGAGGGGAGATAAAGAGTGGTGGGGAGAGATGAGGAGAGAGAGAGAGTAGAGAGAGGGGTGGAGGGAGAGAGGAGAGAGGGGAAGATAAAGAGTTTGGGTGGAGGAGAGATGAGGAGAGGGCGAGCTAGAGAGTGGGTGGAGGGAGAGATGGGAGAGAGAGGGGAAGATAAAGAGGTGTGGGTGGAGGAGAGATGAGGAGAGAGAGAGTAGAGAGTGGATGGAGGGAGAGATGAGGAGAGAGAGAGAGTAGAGAAGTATATGGAGGGAAAGATGGATGAGAGCGGGAAGATAAAGAGGTTGTGGGGAGAGATGAGGAGGAGAGAGAGTAGAGAGTGGCGGAGGTAGAGATGAGGAGAGAGATAGAGTAGAGATAGGTGGAGGGAGAGATGGAGAGAGGGAAGATAAAGAGTGTGGGAGAGATGAGGAAGAGAAGAGAGAGGTAGAGAGTGGGTGGGCGGGAGAGATGAGGAGAGATGAGAAAGTACGAGAGGGATGGAAGGGAGCAGATGAGAGAGAGAGAGAGTAGAGAGTCAGTGGAGGAGAGAATGGAGAGAGGGGAAGATAAAGAGTGTGGGGAGAGGGGGATGAGTGAGAGAGAGAGAGTAGAGAGTGGGTGGGGGAGAGATGAGGGAGGGGAAGATAAAAGAGTTGGGGGGAGAGTGAGGACGAGAGAGAGCGAGAGAAGTGGGTGGAGGAGAGATGGACGAGAGGGGAAGATAAAGAGTGGGGGGAGAGATGTGGAGAGCGAGAGAGTTAGAGAGTGGGTGGAGGGAGATGAGGATGGCAGAGAGAGTTAGAGAGTGGGATTGAGGGAGAGAGATGAGGAGAGAGAGAGAGGGGTGGAGAGGAAGATGGAGAGAGAGAGAGCGTAGAGAGTGGTGGAGGGGAGTGGAGAGAGAGTAGAGATTGGGTGGAGGGAGAGATGGAGAGAGAGTAGAGAGTGGGTGGAGGAGAGATAGAGAGAGGGGAAGATAAAGAGTGTGGGGAGAGGATGAGGAGAGAGAGAAGTAGAGAGTGGGTGGAGGCGAGATGGAGAGGAGGGGAAGATAAAAGAGTGTGGGGAGAGATGAGGAGAGAGAGAGTAGAGAGTGGGTGGAGGGAGAGATGGCGAGAGGGGAAGAAAAGAGTTGGGTTGGAGGCGAGAGATGACGAGGAGAGAGTAGAGAGGTGGGTGGAGGGAGAGATGAGGAGATGAGAGAGAGTAGAGAGTGGGTGGAGCGGAGAGATGGAGAGAGGGGAAGATAAAGAGGTGGGAGAGATGAGAGAGAGAGGAGAGTAGGGAGGGTGAGGGATAGATGGGAGAGAGAGTAGAGAGTGGGTGGAGGGAGAAAAGAAAGTAGACGAGGGGTGGAGGGAGAGACGGAAGAGAGGGGTAAGATAAAGAGTGTGCGGGAGAGATGATGAAGGAGAGAGAGAGTAGAGAGGGGTGGAGGGAGGGAGGGATGGAGAGAGGGAAGATACAGAGTGTGGGGAGAGATGAGGAGAGGAGAGAGAGAGAGTAGAGAGGGGGTGGAGGGAGAGGATGGAGAGAGAGAGAGTAGAGAGTGGGTGGAGGGGAGAGAGGGTAGAGAGAGAGAGAGTTAGAGAGGGTGGAGGGAGAGATGAGGAGAGAGAGAGTGAGTGGGTGGCGGATAGAGGAGAGAGGCGGAACGGGGGTGGGTATTGGCCATTTATTAGGGGATCTAATTGCCAGCTGAGGGTGAGGAGTGTTTGTGTGTTAGCCAGTCGCTGCTCGCAGGAGATATTGCCTGTCCCTGGGATGTAATCAGAGTAAATCTTCTCTCCTCTCTTTCTCTCGTTATCTTCTCTCGTTCCTTTCTCTCTCTCGTCTCTCTCTTTCTTTCTTCTTTCTTCTCCTCCTCTCTCTTTCCGTCTTGCTCTCGCCTCTCTCTCTCTTCTTCTCTCTCTCTCTCTCTCTCTTCTCTCTTCTTGTTTCTCTCTTCTTCATTACTCTTTCTCTTCTTCTCTCTTCTCCTTCGGCGTCTCAGCCCCAGCAAGTGTTAAAGGCTAAGAATGTAATAAGCTGTCATTTTTCACTCAGCCAAGTGAGCTCAGCAAAACGCATCGACACAATAGGGTATGGGAGGACGGCGGTCGTGTTCCTCTGTCAGACATTGCTGATGATTGCCAGATCTTACAACGCCTGATACCAGGTATATTCCGCACAGCCTAACCACATCATACCAGTCTGTTATAGCCATCTGATGCCTGACGTACAGTGATGACATGGCAGGGAACCATTGGTTGACGCATGCAACGTCATGAGCAGGGAAAACAACAGGTGGTTGAAAGAGGGGTAATAAAGACTCAGGCACGTTCACCAACGCTAAAGTTTACACAAAACACTTATTGATCAATTTATCGCAGTCACGTATTTCATGCACGCATCGGCCGCACGGCACGCAACGCCCGCACGCACGCACGCACGCACGCACGCAGCACGCCACGCACGCACGCACGGCACGCAACGCACGCCCGGCACGCACGCACGCCGGCACGCACGCACGCACGCACGCACGACGCACGCACGCACTCACGCACGCACGCACGGCACGCACGCAAGCACGCACGCACGCACGCACGCCACGCACGCACGCACGCACCACCACACACCACACACACACACACACACACCACACACACACACACACACACAACAACACACAACACACACACAAAAAACACTACACACACACACACGTGGTATCTCTGAGGACCAGGACAGGCTATCACTGCCATACCACACGTTTAAAACTGACAGGTCTGCACAAAGGAAGTCAGCCGTAAAATAATGATCTGACGAGCCTCTGTCGTTCCAGGTCAGCCCTATA
>NC_052313.1:47166455-47268938 GCF_016432855.1 Salvelinus namaycush | reverse complement strand
GACATTCACACTACCTCCATGTTGTCCTATAGTCAGCCCTATAGAACTTCACACTACCTCCATGTTTGTCCTATATCAGCCCTATAGACATTCACACTACCTCCCTGTTGTTCCTATAATCAGCCCTATAGACATTCACACTACCTCCCTGTTGTCCTATAGTCAGCCCTATAGACATTCACACTACCTCCATGTTGTCCTATAGTCAGCCATATAGACATTCACACTACCTCCATGTTGTCCTATAGTCAGGCCCTATAGACATTCACACTACCTCCATGTTGTCCTATAATCAGCCCTATGACATTCACACTGACCTCCATGTTGTCCTATAATCAGCCCTATAGACATGCACACTACCATCCATGTTGTCCTATAGATCAGCCCTATAGGACATTCACACTACCTCCATGTTGTCCTATTATCAGCCCTATAGACATTCACACTACCTCCATGTTGTCATATAATCAGCCCTATAGACATTCACACTAACCTCCATGTTGTCCCTATAATCAGCCCTTAGAACATTCACACTACCTCCATGTTGTCCTATAATCAGCCCTATAGACATTCACACTACCTCCATGTTGTCCTATAATCAGGCCCTATAGACATTCACACTACCTCCATGTTGTCCTATAATCAGCCCTATAACATTCACACTACCCTCCATGTTGTCCTATAATCAGCCCTATAGACATTCACACTACCTCCCTGTTGTCCTATAAATCAGCCCTATAGACATTCACACTACCTCCCTGTTGTCCTATTAAGTCACCCTATAGACATTCACACTACTCCATGTTAGTCCTATAGTCAGCACTATAGAACATTCACACTAGCCTCCATTTGTCATATAATCAGCCCTTAGACATTCACACTACCTCCCATGTTGTCCTATAATCAGCCCTATAGACATTCACACTACCTCCCTGTTGTCCTATAGATCAGCCCTATAGACATTCACACTACCTCCATGTTGTCCTATAATCAGCCCTATAGACATTCACACTACCTCCATGTTGTCATATAATCAGCCCTATAGACATTCACACTACCTCCCTGTTGTCCTATAATCAGCCCTATAGACATTCACACTACCTCCCTGTTGTCCTATAATCAGCCCTATAGACATTCACACTACCTCCATGTTGTCCTATAATCAGCCCTATAGACATTCACACTACCTCCCTGTTGTCATATAATCAGCCCTATAGACATTCACACTACCTCCACGTTGTCATATAGTCAGCCCTATAGACATTCACACTACCTCCATGTTGTCCTATAATCAGCCCTATAGACATTCACACTACCTCCCTGTTGTCATATAATCAGCCCTATAGACATTCACACTACCTCCACGTTGTCATATAGTCAGCCCTATAGACATTCACACTACCTCCCTGTTGTCCTATAATCAGCCCTATAGAAATTCACACTACCTCCCTGTTGTCATATAGTCAGCCCTATAGACATTCACACTACCTCCATGTTGTCCTATAATCAGCCCTATAGACATTCACACTACCTCCATGTTGTCCTATAATCAGCCCTATAGACATTCACACTACCTCCATATTGTCCTATAATCAGCCCTATAGACATTCACACTACCTCCATGTTGTCCTATAGTCAGCCCTATAGACATTCACACTACCTCCATGTTGTCCTATAATCAGCCCTATAGACATTCACACTACCTCCATGTTGTCCTATAGTCAGCCCTATAGACATTCACACTACCTCCATGTTGTCATATAGTCAGCCCTATAGACATTCACACTACCTCCATGTTGTCATATAATCAGCCCTATAGACATTCACACTACCTCCATGTTGTCCTATAGTCAGCCCTATAGACATTCACACTACCTCCATGTTGTCCTATAGTCAGCCCTATAGACATTCACACTACCTCCATGTTGTCATATAGTCAGCCCTATAGACATTCACACTACCTCCATGTTGTCCTATAATCAGCCCTATAGACATTCACACTACCTCCATGTTGTCCTATAGTCAGCCCTATAGACATTCCCACTACCTCCATGTTGTCCTATAGTCAGCCCTATAGACATTCCCACTACCTCCATGTTGTCCTATAATCAGCCCTATAGACATTCCCACTACCTCCATGTTGTCCTATAGTCAGCCCTAGTAGACATTCCACTACCTCCATGTTGTCCTATAATCAGGTCCCTATAGACATTCCCACTACCTCCATGTTGTCCTATAATCAGCCCTATAGACATTCACACTGCCTCCATGTTGTCCTATAGTCAGCCCTATAGACATTCACACTACCTCCATGTTGTCCTATAATCAGCCCTATAGACATTCATACTACCTCCATGTTGTCCTATAATCAGCCCTATAGAGATTCACACTACCTCCATGTTGTCCTATAGTCAGCCCTATAGACATTCACACTACCTCCATGTTGTCATATAGTCAGCCCTATAGACATTCACACATAACCTCCATGTTGTCATATAGTCAGCCCTATAGACATTCACACTACCTCCATGTTGTCCTATAGTCAGCCACTATAGGACATTCACACTACATCCATGTTGTCCTATAGTCAGCACTATAGACATCACACTACCTCCATGTTGTCCTATAATCCACTATAGCATTCACACTACCTCCATGTTGTCCTACCCTAATTCACACTACCTCCCTGTTGTCATATAATCAGCCCTATAAACATTCACACTACCTCCATGTTGTCCTATAATCAGCCCTATAGACATTCACACTACCTCCCTGTTGTCCTATAATCAGCCCTATAGACATTCACACTACCTCCCTGTTGTCCTATAATCAGCCCTATAGACATTCACACTGCCTCCCTGTTGTCCTATAATCAGCCATATAGACATTCACACTACCTCCCTGTTGTCCTATAATCATCCCTATAGACATTCACACTACCTCCCTGTTGTCCTATAATCAGCCCTATAGACATTCACACTGCCTCCCTGTTGTTCTATAGTCAGCACTATAGACATTCACACTACCTCCCTGTTGTCCTATAGTCAGCACTATAGAAATTCACACTGCCTCCATGTTGTCCTATAATCAGCCCTATAGACATTCACACTACCTCCCTGTTGTCCTATAATCAGCCCTATAAACATTCACACTACCTCCCTGTTGTCATATAATCAGCCCTATAGACATTCACACTACCTCCATGTTGTCCTATAATCAGCCCTATAGACATTCACACTGCCTCCATGTTGTCCTATAATCAGCCCTATAGACATTCACACTACCTCCATGTTGTCCTATAATCAGCCCTATAGACATTCACACTACCTCCATGTTGTCCTATAGTCAGCCCTATAGACATTCACACTGCCTCCATGTTGTCCTATAGTCAGCACTATAGACATTCACACTGCCTCCCTGTTGTCCTATAGTCAGCCCTATAGACATTCCCACTACCTCCATGTTGTCCTATAATCAGCCCTATAGACATTCACACTACCTCCATGTTGTCCTATAGTCAGCCCTATAGACATTCACACTACCTCCATGTTGTCCTATAATCAGCCCTATAGACATTCACACTACCTCCATGTTGTCCTATAATCAGCCCTATAGACATTCACACTGCCTCCATGTTGTCCTATAGTCAGCCCTATAGACATTCACACTACCTCCCTGTTGTCCTATAATCAGCCCTATAGAGATTCACACCTTCTCCATGTTGTCCTATAGTCAGCCCTATAGACATTCACACTACCTCCATGTTGTCCTATAATCAGCCCTATAGACATTCACACTACCTCCATGTTGTCCTATAGTCAGCCCTATAGACATTCACACTACCTCCATGTTGTCCTATAGTCAGCCCTATAGACATTCACACTACCTCCATGTTGTCCTATAGTCAGCCCTATAGACATTCACACTACCTCCCTGTTGTCCTATAATCAGCCCTATAGACATTCACACTACCTCCATGTTGTCCTATAATCAGCCCTATAGACATTCACACTACCTCCATGTTGTCCTATAGTCAGCCCTATAGACATTCACACTACCTCCATGTTGTCCTATAATCAGCCCTATAGACATTCACACTACCTCCATGTTGTCCTATAATCAGCCCTATAGACATTCACACTACCTCCATGTTGTCCTATAGTCAGACCTATAGACATTCACACTACCTCCATGTTGTCATATAGTCAGCCCTATAAACATTCACACTACCTCCCTGTTGTCATATAATCAGCCCTATAAACATTCACACTACCTCCATGTTGTCCTATAATCAGCCCTATAGACATTCACACTACCTCCCTGTTGTCCTATAATCAGCCCTATAAACATTCACACTACCTCCATGTTGTCCTATAATCAGCCCTATAGACATTCACACTACCTCCCTGTTGTCCTATAATCAGCCCTATAGACATTCACACTACCTCCCTGTTGTCCTATAATCAGCCCTATAAACATTCACACTACCTCCATGTTGTCCTATAATCAGCCCTATAGACATTCACACTACCTCCCTGTTGTCATATAATCAGCCCTATAAACATTCACACTACCTCCATGTTGTCATATAGTCAGCCCTATAGACATTCACACTACCTCCCTGTTGTCATATAATCAGCCCTATAAACATTCACACTACCTCCATGTTGTCCTATAATCAGCCCTATAGACATTCACACTACCTCCCTGTTGTCCTATAATCAGCCCTATAGACATTCACACTACCTCCCTGTTGTCCTATAATCAGCCCTATAGACATTCACACTGCCTCCCTGTTGTCCTATAATCAGCCATATAGACATTCACACTACCTCCATGTTGTCCTATAGTCAGCCCTATAGACATTCACACTACCTCCATGTTGTCCTATAATCAGCCCTATAGACATTCACACTGCCTCCCTGTTGTCCTATAATCAGCCCTATAGACATTCACACTACCTCCCTGTTGTCCTATAGTCAGCCCTATAGACATTCACACTACCTCCATGTTGTCCTATAGTCAGCGCTATAGACATTCACACTACCTCCATGTTGTCCTATAATCAGCCCTATAGACATTCACACTACCTCCATGTTGTCCTATAATCAGCCCTATAGACATTCACACTACCTCCATGTTGTCCTATAATCAGCCCTATAGACATTCACACTACCTCCATGTTGTCCTATAGTCAGCCCTATAGACATTCACACTACCTCCATGTTGTCCTATAATCAGCCCTATAGACATTCACACTACCTCCATGTTGTCCTATAATCAGCCCTATAAACATTCACACTACCTCCATGTTGTCCTATAATCAGCCCTATAGACATTCACACTACCTCCATGTTGTCCTATAGTCAGCCCTATAGACATTCACACTACCTCCATGTTGTCCTATAATCAGCCCTATAGACATTCACACTACCTCCATGTTGTCCTATAATCAGCCCTATAGACATTCACACTACCTCCATGTTGTCCTATAGTCAGCCCTATAGACATTCACACTACCTCCATGTTGTCATATAGTCAGCCCTATAAACATTCACACTACCTCCCTGTTGTCATATAATCAGCCCTATAAACATTCACACTACCTCCATGTTGTCCTATAATCAGCCCTATAGACATTCACACTACCTCCCTGTTGTCCTATAATCAGCCCTATAAACATTCACACTACCTCCATGTTGTCCTATAATCAGCCCTATAGACATTCACACTACCTCCCTGTTGTCCTATAATCAGCCCTATAGACATTCACACTACCTCCCTGTTGTCCTATAATCAGCCCTATAAACATTCACACTACCTCCATGTTGTCCTATAATCAGCCCTATAGACATTCACACTACCTCCCTGTTGTCATATAATCAGCCCTATAAACATTCACACTACCTCCATGTTGTCATATAGTCAGCCCTATAGACATTCACACTACCTCCCTGTTGTCATATAATCAGCCCTATAAACATTCACACTACCTCCATGTTGTCCTATAATCAGCCCTATAGACATTCACACTACCTCCCTGTTGTCCTATAATCAGCCCTATAGACATTCACACTACCTCCCTGTTGTCCTATAATCAGCCCTATAGACATTCACACTGCCTCCCTGTTGTCCTATAATCAGCCATATAGACATTCACACTACCTCCATGTTGTCCTATAGTCAGCCCTATAGACATTCACACTACCTCCATGTTGTCCTATAATCAGCCCTATAGACATTCACACTGCCTCCCTGTTGTCCTATAATCAGCCCTATAGACATTCACACTGCCTCCCTGTTGTCCTATAGTCAGCACTATAGACATTCACACTACCTCCCTGTTGTCCTATAGTCAGCACTATAGAAATTCACACTGCCTCCATGTTGTCCTATAATCAGCCCTATAGACATTCACACTACCTCCCTGTTGTCCTATAATCAGCCCTATAAACATTCACACTACCTCCCTGTTGTCATATAATCAGCCCTATAGACATTCACACTACCTCCATGTTGTCCTATAATCAGCCCTATAGACATTCACACTACCTCCCTGTTGTCCTATAGTCAGCCCTATAGACATTCACACTACCTCCCTGTTGTCCTATAGTCAGCCCTATAGACATTCACACTACCTCCATGTTGTCCTATAGTCAGCACTATAAACATTCACACTACCTCCATGTTGTCCTATAATCAGCCCAATAGACATTCACACTACCTCCCTGTTGTTCTATAATCAGCCCTATAGACATTCACACTACCTCCATGTTGTCCTATAATCAGCCCTATAGACATTCACACTACCTCCCTGTTGTTCTATAATCAGCCCTATAGACATTCACACTACCTCCATGTTGTCATATAGTCAGCCCTATAGACATTCACACTACCTCCATGTTGTCCTATAGTCAGCCCTATAGACATTCACACTACCTCCATGTTGTCCTATAATCAGCCCTATAGACATTCACACTACCTCCATGTTGTCCTATAGTCAGCCCTATAAACATTCACACTACCTCCCTGTTGTCCTATAATCAGCCCTATAGACATTCACACTACCTCCATGTTGTCCTATAATCAGCCCTATAGACATTCACACTACCTCCATGTTGTCCTATAATCAGCCCTATAGAGATTCACACTACCTCCATGTTGTCCTATAGTCAGCCCTATAGACATTCACACTACCTCCATGTTGTCCTATAATCAGCCCTATAGACATTCACACTACCTCCATATTGTCCTATAATCAGCCCTATAGACATTCACACTACCTCCCTGTTGTCCTATAGTCAGCCCTATAGACATTCACACTGCCTCCATGTTGTCCTATAATCAGCCCTATAGACATTCACACTACCTCCCTGTTGTCCTATAGTCAGCCCTATAGACATTCACACTACCTCCATGTTGTCCTATAATCAGCCCTATAGACATTCACACTGCCTCCATATTGTCCTATAATCAGCCCTATAGACATTCACACTACCTCCCTGTTGTCCTATAGTCAGCCCTATAGACATTCACACTACCTCCATATTGTCCTATAATCAGCCCTATAGACATTCACACTACCTCCATGTTGTCATATAGTCAGCCCTATAGACATTTACACTACCTCCCTGTTGTCATATAGTCAGCCCTATAGACATTCACACTACCTCCATGTTGTCATATAGTCAGCCCTATAGACATTCACACTACCTCCATATTGTCCTATAATCAGCCCTATAGACATTCACACTACCTCCATGTTGTCATATAGTCAGCCCTATAGACATTCACACTACCTCCATGTTGTCATATAGTCAGCCCTATAGACATTCACACTACCTCCATGTTGTCCTATAATCAGCCCTATAGACATTCACACTACCTCCATGTTGTCCTATAAGGAGGTGGCAGAAGGACAGGTATAACCTTAACAGTGCATTTGGAAATTATTCAGACGCCTTCACTTTTTCTGCATGTTGTTACATTACAACCTTAGTCTAAAATGGATTAAATCGTTTTTTTACATCATCAATCTACAAAATACACCATAATGACATGTTTGCTAATGTTTTTAAAATACAAAAACTGAAACATGTCCCGTGTTGTCCCTCTCTGGCCTCTAGGCCACCAGGCTGCTTACTATTGCGCACACCTGTCACATGCATCAGCGCCTAATGACAATCACCTGAACTCCATCACCTCCTTGATTACCTGCCCTATTTATGTCACTCCCTTTGGTTCCTTCCCCAGGCGTTATTGTTCCTTGTTTCTGTGCGTTGTTTGTGTTTCTTGTTTTGTATTATGTTTCATTTATTGATTAAATAATTCACTCCCTGAACTTGCTCCCCACTCCCAGCGCACAAGTTACAAAACATCACATTTACATAAGTATTCAGACCCTTTACTCAGTACTTTGTTGAAACACCTTTGGCAGCGATTACAGCCTCGAGTCGTCTTGTGTATTACGCTACATGCTTGCACACCTGTATTTGGGGAGTTTCTCCCATTCTTCTCTGCAGATCCTCTCAAGCTCTGTCAGGTTGGATGGGGAGCATTACTGCACAGCTATTTTCGTGTCTTTCCAGAAATGTTTGATCGGGTGCAAGTCCGGGTAACTCAAGGACATTCAAAGCCTTGTCTCGAACCCACTCCTGCATCGTCTTGGCTGTGTGCTTAGGTTTGTTGTCCTGTTGGAAGTTGAACCTACGCCCCAGTCTGAGGTTCTGAGCGCTCTGGACCAGGTTTTCGTCAAGGATCTCTGTACTTTGCTCCATTAATATTTCCCTCGATCCTGACTAGTGTCCCAGTCCCTGCCACTGAAAAACATCCCCAAAATATGATATTGCCACCACCATGCTTCCACGTAGGGATGGTATTGGCCAGGTGCTGAGCGGAGCATGGTTTCCTCCAGACGTGACGCTTGGCATTCAGGCCAAAGAGTTCAATCTTGGTTTCATCAGGCCCGAGAATCTTGTTTCTCATTGTTAGAGTCCTTTAGATGCCTTTTGGCAAAGTGGGCTATCATCTGCTTTTTACTGAGGAGTGGCTTCCATCTGGCCACTCTACCATAAAGCCCTTATTGGTGGAGTTCTGCAGAGATGGTTGTCCTTCTGGAAGGTTCTCCCATCTCCACAGAGGAACTCTGGAGCTCTGTCAGAGTGACCATCGGGTTCTTGATCACTTCCCTGACTAAGGCCCTTCACCCCCGATTGCTCAGTTCGGCCGGGCAGCCAGCTCTAGGAAGAGTCTTGGTGGTTCCAAACTTCTTCCATATTAAGAATGATGGAGGCCACTGTGTTCTTGGGCACCTTCAATGCTGCAGAAATGTTTTGGTACCCTTCCCCAGATCTGTGCCTGGACACAATCCTGTCTCGGAGCTCTGCGGACAATTCCTTCAACCTCATGGCTTGGTTTTTGCTCTGACATGCACTGTCAACTGTGGGACCTTATATAGACAGGTGTGTGCCTTTCCAAATCATGTCCAATCAATTGAATTTACCACAGGTGGACTCCAATCAAGATGTAGAAATATCTCAAGGATGATCAATGGAAACAGGATGCAACTGAGCTCAATTTCAAGTCTAATAGCAAAGGGTTTGAATATTTATATAAATAAGGTATCTGTTTTTTATATTTAATACATTTGCTAAAATTTCTAAAAACCTGTTTTTGCTTTGTCATTACGGAGTATTGTGGTAGATTAATGTGATTTAAAATATATATATTTTAGAATAAGGCTGTAACATAACAAAATGTGGAAAAAGTGAAGGGGTTTAAAGGCTTTCTAAATGCGCTGTTAGATGACCTCAAAAGACAGCTGAGCTGCATTATGGGGAAATACACCAGGTGATTTAGCTGTTTGTGGGTCAAGGCATTTGTGTGTCATTGCATAGAGTGTCATTATGTGGATGTTATATTTCACCATGTTTATCAAACCTTTATCTTTCTTTCTCTTCCTCTCTCCCTTCCATCTCTCTCTCCCCCTTTATCTCTTGCCTACCTCCCTCTCCCTTTCATCTCTCTACCTCCCTCTCTCCTCCCTCTCTCTATCTTCCTCCCACATTCTCCCCTCTCTCTCTCCCCCCCTCTCTCCTCATTCTCTCTCTCTTCCAGGGAAGAATGACATCTTTGGGGAGATGATCCACCTGTACGCCAAGCCGGGGAAGGCCAACGCGGACGTGCGGGCGCTCAGCTACTGTGACCTGCACACCATCCACAGGGAGGAGATCCTGGAGGTGCTTGACATGTACCCTGAGTTCGCCGACTACTTCCTCAGCAATCTGGAGCTGACCTTTAACCTCCGAGACGAGAGCGGCAAGGTAAATACAGACGGACGGACAGACAGAAACAGATGGATGAATGAGGACGGATGGACCATGCGATCGTTAGGCAGTACAGATGCAATTGTAAGGGGTGTATTTTCTTGTACGCAGCCTCAGAATGCAGAGTCAGTCTACCCCTACCCCAGTGATTCTGATGGGGATGACATCAAATGCAGAAGAAGGCTCACTAACAAGAGGAAATCTTCCGCAGGTGAGTTGAGGTGGTTTTTACGGCTACTCTTTTTCAAAGCAGTTCATTTCAACTGAGCCAGCCTGTTTTATACAACATCATGCATTTTAGTTATTTAGGAGACACTCTTATCCAGAGTGACTTAAAGGAGAAATTATGGTTAAATAGGGTTACGGGTAAGTGCCTTGCTCAAGGGCACATTGAGAAGAAAATAAGAAAAAAACACCTTGTTGGCTCTGGGATTCGAACCAGCGACCTTTCAGGTACTGGCCCAACACTTACCGCTAGCATACCTGCTTTCATGGAAGTGTCTCCAAGTTTGAGAAGACTGTATTCCTACACAGGGAATAGTTTTAATATGGCTTCTAAGGGCTCTGTAAGTTGGGAGGCATTGTTGCAACACACCACTCAACAGTTTGGTATCCATTCAAACTAATTAAATTGGTCACCATGGTTACGGTTTTTCAGAATACAGTTCCATCTCCTAAAATAAACCCCTCTCCCACCATGTCATGTTGACCTGTACTGTAGATTGTCCAAATGTGTTTTTGTCTAATTCAGACAGATTATACCACATTAAAAGTATGGCAATTGATGTTATACATTTTAAGCCATATCATATCCTTCAAAGCATGCCGTTGGATGTTATCTCTCCTGTCCTCTCCTGCTTTCTATTTTCCTTCACATTTACTGACAGTTTCCCTCTCTGCTCACCTTCCCTCTGCTTCTGTAAAGGCAAAGTTGCAAGCACACAATGAAATGTATGAAGTATTTTTACGGCAGCAAGGCTCTGAGGCAGCAGCAGATCTGGTGGGGACCGTTTAGAGCGCGACACCTTCCTATTGTTTGATCTGCCGAGCTGCTGCCTCCCAGAGGAGCTGTCTGTAACAAAGAACCCAGTGTTCCTCCAACACACGCTCATGCACGCACACACACACACAGACACGCATGGATGCCCCCACGCACGCACACACACACACATAAGATCCTACACACACATGCATGCATACCCACACGCACGCACAGACACATCCACCCTGATTGCCCTCCTCCTTCCCCACAGGGACCCAGATCAAAGAGACGTCGGTGTTCTGCGATGGTGGTGAGCTCTACCCCTCCTCCCAGGCTGTAGCCACCGTGGTGGAGGAGAGGAGAGACTCAGAGGAGAGGGAAGAGGAAGAAGAGGAGGAGGGAGGGGTGGGGGAGGAGCATAGGCCTCTGTGCTCGGGGGGGCAGGGTTACCCCTTGGTGAGGGACCACACCTTGGGATTTAGGCCGGGGGACGTTGTTCCGGACGCGTCGGGAGGAGGAGACAATGTGGAGAGGAACCAGTCTTATAAAGGTACAGTTAGAAGCCTCTAAAGATCCCTACAACAATGCGTTTAATGACTAGGCCATTTTGGCTGGACCAAAAGCTGACACACCAATTCAAATGAGCTCCATATGCATTAAAAGATCAAAATAACAATGTATGGGTAGCACAGCACGGAAGCCAGAGGGCACAAAACAACCAATGGTCACACGACAAGACATGTCCTTTCAAGCCATTTTCTACAGAATATTGAGTAACTGTACTGTAATTAATTTGGGAAAAAGGAAATTACCCTGGGCCACTGGAGCAGGATGTCACACATATTAAAAATCCAAACAAGGATTAGGGCTCATCGCCACGGCAACTACCATTATAAAATGATTATTTATATCCGACAACCAACCAGGGTCATTGGTCTGGAAATGCAGGGTTTCGAACAAACTCTGTTAGATGTTTTCATTTACTGTGTATATGCTGTTATTCAGTGGTAGAAAATGCACCAATGCTAATATTAAAGCAGAGTGCCTCGACGGACACAGTATCTATTGTTGTACTGTTCTAGCACAGTGTTAAGGCATCATCTAAAACCAAGCAAAACAGGAGGTAAACGAGCTATGAAAATAGAATAAAGTGCCTGGGGCCAGGAGTATTCCCTGGTTAGGAAACATGGTCAGGAAAACCTCAGGCCCTACATGGTAAATCCTAGCACTGATCCCAAACCATTTTTTTACAGTGAGTAAGAAGACAGAAGGACTGGTGAGGCTGGCTTCTTACAGGCCATAGGTTAATTTAAGACCTGGCACTCTTACATGTTTGTTGGATAATCCTCTGTTTTATCCCTTGCCAATTTGCCAGCAGATGCCAGCTCAGTATCTTGTTGATGCCTGATTGGCATTAGAGATGGCATGACCTATGGTGACCAGCTTGTGAAAGAGATCATGAGCTTAGCTTGTTTGTTTATGCTTTGTTTATCAGCCCTACACACCTACGACACACACAGATACACACACACACACACACACACACACACACACACACACACACACACACACACACACACACACACACACACACACACACACACACACACACACACACACACACACACACACAGCCTCGTTCTCTCTACTCCCCCAAACACGACTTTCACAAATAATTATCCCTAACATAACTACTTTCATTGTAAAATCCTCAACTACTTTTCTAACATGTTAACATCAATGATGTGGTAAAAAATATTCAAACTGCCTCGACATGCCGGTAGCCACTGTACCAATAGGCTAAATTAAATGACACGTTTCCATTCGCGTCTCCAGAGTATTGCGCTCCGCAATGAACATTCCTGTCGGCATGTGGTGATTTGAGAGTAATATGCTGTAATTCAGTTCTTAAGCGGATGACGATGATTCCTGGTTTGAGTAGGAGGCAGGCGGTGTGGCCCGCTGGATATTGATTCCTGTAATCACCCCAGCATGGAGGCAATATAAATGGTGGCTTCTGTTCTTGACGTCTTTCATTACTGTAAAAGCTATCTTCCAAGCATGATCAACTCAATCACTGAGTCTAGTGCAGTGCTTCGGTCGTCACTAGTTACCACAGCCACAAATTCATAAACCCCCGCCTATTTCTACAATTTCTCTACTTAAAATCTGATGTTAAACCTAACCTTAACCCTAACCACACTGCTCAAACAAATGCCTAACCCTAACCTTAAATTAAGACCAAAAAGCACATTTTTGTTTTCATTAATTGTTACGACATAGCCCATGTTGACATTGTGGCTGAGGTTTCTAGTGGCAACCCAGTGTTTCTCTAGCCTTGCACTGGGTTAAGGTTAGAGTACATATTTGTTCTAGGCCAGCAGTAACACAGCTACATATCTAGACGTTGGTTAGTTGAATTGGTTGTTTTACTGCTGGGCTACAACAAACATATGCAACCTTTTGGGGTACCCAGGGACTGGAATTTGAACCAACAAAGGTGCAGGTTTTACTTCTAGCCCTGCACTAACACACCTGATTTAAGAATCAAGGGCTGGATGATTGCGGTATTTATTTCTATATCAGGCTTGCTAGTGCTGGGCTAGAACCAAACGGTACACCCCTGTGGGTCCACAGTACTAGGACTGAAGAACATTGTTGGCATTATAGCGATATAACACTGTGGCAGGCATCTGTCAGGTGTGTTCTATTTCTATCGACACCCACTCAGTAGCAGTAAAAGACTAGACCAACTTTTTTGTGCCTGAGGGAGAAATGATTCTGGACACAGTGCTGCCATTACAGTTTCTAACAGCCAGGGAATAATGTGAGTGAGAGACTGACTGATGCTATAACTGCTGGTTATATAGTGGGGCCAAATGTGGCCATTGATCAATAAAATGGTAGCCTTTGACAGGACTGGTGTGGATGAGGGACCGCTATCTAGTCAGTGTTAGTGGATAGTGCTCTGTACCTTCTCAAAACACTACGGTTATCAGACAATATTGTTGCCAAAGGCCTGTGAATCATTCTTAACTTAAAGGATTCAATGTTCTGTGGGAAATGATTGGTGCTGAGATTCAGTTGTTTCATAGGTTGATAATGGCACATAAATGTGTTTTTGCATGTGTGTGTCTAGACCTGCGTGGGGAGGAGTGGGGGTGCGTGCGGCCCAGAGAGGTCCTGGAGGAGTCGGCCCAGGCCCAGGACTCCCGAAGTGGGGTCGTAGAGGAGGACAGTGAGCCGGACATCACCTACGGAGAGGTGGAGCAACGTCTGGACCTGCTGCAAGAGCACCTAAACAGGTGAGTGGAAGGGGCGAGGGGAAATTCTGATAGTAAATCGCCATAAAAAAAGCACAACTTTAACCAAGCCGTTCTGGTGGCAAACAGACTACACCAGTGGTCACCAACCTTTTCTGAGTCAAGATCACTTTCTGAGTCAAAATGCATGCTGAGATCTACCGCTCTGATTTTTTATTAACATGACTTAAAAAATGTAAGCCTATGCAACAATAACCAATTAAAAACAGTACTGTAGCAATGAAGCTGTGCAGTAAGCTATATGATCAATACATTATCACCACAGACTGGCTTTGCTTGAATTTACCTGCCAATGCATTGTTGTTCTGGACATTTAAAAATATATATATTTCCAAATTTGAGGTAGGCTATATGATCACACCGGTAATAGATCCATTGTTGTATTACTTGTGAGGCACAGCTGAGTGAGCATACATTTAAATAATTTGCTTTTTATTTTACTGGGCTGATGGTGCCTGCATTTGATGGTCAGTCTCTCCCTTTCCTCCACTGACACTGACCAAAAAGGGACACAGTCTTCCAGCTGATGGTGAAACTCGAGTCGCACCACATTATTACTGCCTCATGCACAAATTCATGTTGTTACTCCTATGAACAGAGAAAGTGAAATATTCCTCGATATTAAAAAAGACCCCCTTGATAAAAGACCCAAGCCGTTAATAATAACAACAACGCAAGCCTGTAGATATACTTTCCTACTCCTTCATTACTGCTGCACTGCTTGTTGTAGCGCTGAGTGGAAATAGGAAGAACGCGCATTTTATGGCTTATAAAAGTCTTGAATACAAAGTGTTGACAGTGCTGAGTAAGAACTTATTAAACATGAACTCACTCATACAAACAGCAGCTCTTTGCTATATTCGTTGACAGTCTCTCTCTAGTCATGGTTTTAAACGTTTTGAAATCTCACTGTATCAATTTTTCCGTAGCTTTCTTTCATGCCTGCTAAATTACTGCAGACTCGGTCATCTGAGCAATCTGATTGGCCAGCGGTATTCCTATAGTGCACTTGATTTCCTCTCCAGGCCCACCGGGAAGGCAGAGTTTATATCTTCAGACACATGAAATGGCAACAGTTTGCCTTCCCAGCGCGCAGGGCAGCTGAATTGGCTGCACCTACCACCAACAGCCAGAGACTAATAAAAACAAATTGGAACACAAGGCTTTATCGTTGTTGTTTTTTTACAGAAATGTGGCGATCGACCGGTTGGTGACCACTGGACTACACCATCTTCAAATAACCCCAGCCCATCTATCACTACATCCCACTGCACTATAGACTAGATACACAGCAAGGTTTTTCCAGTACAACATCCATCAGAATACAACTGGGTTTACCGTACGCATCCACAGTCCACTGAATCATTGCTTGTAAAGTAAGGCTAACTATATAACACAGAGAGTTGACTTCTGCATACGTTCTGCATGGAAGGGATTCAGCTGCTACAGACAGCATCGCCTATTTGTAGCTGACGCCCGTGCGACGCAATCGCAACACAGACAGTAGACGCCACCGTAAAGTTTGGAGGGGAGGGTTGGGAGGTGGTGCGGGGCAACAGCAGACTGGGGGAGGGGTCACTTCAGCCAAAAAGTGGGAGGAGGCCTCTGAGTCATTCCGACTTTCTCTTTTTATTTCTCTCTCTCTCTCTATGTGTGTGTGTGTGTGTGTGTTCCGTCTATATATAGCCTATGCTCTCTTTCACTTTTTCTCTCTCTACTGTATCTTCCCTCTCCATATCCCTTCTTCCACTGGAAGTGGCGGTTACAGACTGGCCACCTCAGGCTCTTTGCAGGCGTACGTCGCTCTCATTTCTCCTGCTTTAGGGAGGTAATGGGCAGACGCCTGGCCACTTTACAGACATGGCGGCCACACTACCCTGCCTCGTCTAGCTGGAGCACGCCTGCCAGGGGTGTTGATCGGCTCAGATTGTCTTACAGCTCAACCGCAACTGTGACAAACACCGGCTTGTTCTCTGTCCGCAGTGCTCTGAAGGCAGTATGGGTGTGTCATGTCTAGATACAGTACACACAGGTCTGTGTGTTTGTCATTGGAAATAAATAAATTAAAGTGATATTATTCAATATTGGCTTTTCAATACCTTGAAGGTGTTGTATGTAAAACTGGAGAAAAATCAAGAAATTATCATTCACAGAATAGAGAAGCACATGAAAAGAAACAGATAAAGATGTGCTATAGGACAGGGTCGCCTTAGTGTCTTCTCTGAATTGTATGGGTTGGGGCTCCCTCTAGTGTTTGCATTGAGTATTACTGACCGCGCCCTCCCAATACAACCCCAGACACATGCATAAAACAAAACCTACAGTAGCTAAAGCACATACATAGCTAATACACTGAGGACCTATTTTAAGGTGCTCAGACTTTTACATAAATCCTGCATTGACGTTATTGGCGGATTTATTTTAAAAATGTGAATGACGCTATGTGGATCGCAAGCGAGGACCCACCACTGACGCTGTCTCCCTGGCTCTCCTCACCCACCATCCAGGCTGGAGTCCCAGATGACGTCAGACATCAAGGCCATCCTCCAGCTGCTGCAGAGGCAGACCACCGTGGTTCCCCCGGCCTACAGCATCGTCACCTCCAGCCCAAAGTACCAGAGGCCTGCAATCAGGGTGCAGCCTGTTTCTGCCATCAGGATCACAGAGCCTCAACACAGCCTCAACCCTGCTTCACCACTGGCCCAGGTATACTGAACCAGCCCAGGTGAACAAATACGGTCTACACTAGCCCTCAGAGCTATATACTGTGTTATACATAATGGCTCTGTATATACTGGCTAGGCACATTACACTCCCCTGTCTATATACTGGTCTATAGGTGCATTATCACTGTCTGTTCTGTATACTGACGGATGGTTACATCCTCCCTGTGTGAGTTTTGGACACTACAGAAGTCAATATCCCTGCCTGAAGTTGTTTGTTCTCAGTTTGCTGACCAGCCTGGTCTCAGAGCAAAACATATAATATTTTACTAAAATCCGTGCCACTCCATTTAGTGTGATATGTTACTTTATGTTAAGGTACATTACATTGACTAGACATAACATAGTAAACGTAAATCCGGGACACTAAAATTAGTATGATATGTTACGTTTGGTACGGACAGTAACTGACAAAAACGAAAGGAGGGTGGTTGGTCGGGGTGGATGGCTGGGCACATAGGAAGTCTAGCAACCTGAATATTGCGTATTTAAATCTCATCACAGACAACTTTAGTATTTTAGTAACTTTGCAACTATTTACTACTTTTTAGAGACTTTGTCACTAATTAGCATAACCCTTCCCCTAATCCTATAACCTAACTCCTAACCCGAACCTAACGTAGCATATCATACTAAAGCAGGCAAACATAATATATCATACCAAACGGGTTAAATGCGAACAAGATGTAGGATACTATACGTCATACAATTCTTATTATATTGTACGACCAATATTACATTGGTCGGCCAATGTAATGTAACCTAACTTAAAGTAACATATCATACTAAATGGAGTGGCACAGATTTTTTTGAATATAATACATTTTGCTCTGAGACCAGGTTGTGCTTACTGCTTCACAGAATCCTGACATGGAGAAGCCTCTGAACAAATCCAAAGAATCCATGTCAGGCCAGGGTCCCACGGAAATGCCCCCGGAAGAGGACCTCAAGGCGGGACTGCTAGAGAAGGACACAGAGCCCAGACACACACAAAACAAAATGGACTCTCCGGAGAAACAACAACCTGGAGCTCTCTTCCCCTCCGCCAGACAAGCCTCGCTCCCCGACGCATCACCTGAACATTCAGAAATGTCAGGACTCCACAGGCCGGTATCCGACCCTGGGCTTCTGGGAAAGTAGGCCCTTTCGCCTGCGTGCGCCTCTCTTTCTCACTACGGAAAACTAGGGCTTCTCTCGAAGTTTGACTCAGGGTCTTAGAAGGAGACTGTATATGCAAAGAATACTGTCGACTTCCTTCCATCCATTCCTTTTCCAATATTTTCTGCCGATCTCTGATTCAGATGTGTTATAAAGTACATTTATATAGCGGTATTTATACTGTATATTACTACTATCTGTAATTATCTACCATGTACATATTTCAGATGTCATACTGCCAGCAACACAAAGGCACCTAACATGTTTGTTCTTCCAAGAAAAATGCATGTCTTGGAAGTGTTTTCTGTTGCATGGTCAAAACACAACCCATCTCATGCACTGCACAGTCATGGTGTGAGGTCGGCATGCTTTCAGAGTAATGA
Source organism: Salvelinus namaycush (assembly GCF_016432855.1). Lineage (NCBI taxonomy): Eukaryota > Metazoa > Chordata > Actinopteri > Salmoniformes > Salmonidae > Salvelinus > Salvelinus namaycush. The sequence goes on along the minus strand of NC_052313.1, from coordinate 47,250,044 downwards.
GTATCCGTTATATAGTTATTCCCAATCGATGGGGACAAAGCCACTTGAAACTCTCTTTCAAAGGCATTTTCAATCTGAAAGTAAGTGTGCAGTTTTAAACTCATCGCATTAATGACCTTATCAAACAGACACCATGTAATGTATTTGGCTAATTAACAATCTCCACGTCCGACATTATATATACAAATATTTCATCATATATTGTGCTTAAGTACCTACCGTCAACTTGTCTTTCAAAAAGTAATCTGATCAGAAGAGACAAAGAACCACTATGTAAAATACATCTTCTATTAGATTATAAATACACAGATATGCAAATGAATATGATTTAAATGGTTGGGAAAGCTCTTATACAAAGTATCCCTTACACTGCTAAAGTATTCCTGAGAGAGATTATTTGTAATCACTTTGCACCACAAGTCTCTTTCATGGGGCCATGAAAGCAATAACGATAACATTAAAACATTAATTTACACACATGAATAATATACATATTTGATTAATGACTAGAAATTAGCACGGGTACATGCCCAAAAGTCTTTAAAACTTGTACGGCATGAACTAAAACAGAAACTAAAAGACTGTACTTCAAGTTCTGTATTCTTGTTAAAAAAAAACTACATGCAAATGGACTCTACTGTATATTTGAATTTACAAAAGAGATACTTATCCACTTAATATAGCTACTTTCCTCCCTGAATCACTGAATATGTTTTACTATTGAAAATATTGTCAAAAAATAATTTAATGGGAAGTGTATGCATATTTATGAGTTTTTTGGTATTGTATTAAAAACTATTTATTACTGTAACTACACACACAAAGAGGCATGAACAGGGTGGACTAATGATTATTTTTCATATATGTAATCGATGTGCAGGATCACTTCTCTCTTGAAAGGGGCCTGCACTTAACGAAATGCATATCATTGTATAACAGGAGTTGTAAAACAACATTAACTGTTCAGATGTAGAAAACTACAATGAATAGCAACTCTCAAAATATGAATTTCTCAGATCTTTTTTGAATTGTAATAAGAGGAATCAGGCCAAATTCTATTTCATTTTCCTTACTAGTTATTGAGTAGTTACATGTAACCAATTATTTAAAGGTACAGTAGACATAGCAGTATATCATCATACAAACATCCTCGTTTCAGAAATCAACTACAACATTGTAATCTGCCACTATTGTCTATTGCCAATCATGCAAAGGAAGAGCCAATAGTAGCAGTTTGACAGATTTGATTCTGTTGTTGTCTATAAGCAGGAAGTAAACCCGCTGAGTCTACCTTTAATTAATACCTTTCATAAGTACTGTACCCCACAATCTTTAAGCTTCAACTCTTCTTTCCATGCATGTTTAGGGGCTTCCATTTATATTCCAAGAATGCAGATTTTATTACTGTTTCTAACCAAGTGACAAAATCAATGCTGAGACGGTGTCAGAAACCGACAACGTAGAGATTCAGGCCGAGCTAGCAGCTTAACCCTCGTTAGCCTTAGTTTTTTCTAACCTACAATAGCCTTCACAAATGTCCTAAACACATTTATTCAGCTGAATAATATGCATTCAACAGTCAGCAATGTAAATGTATTGAATATGGACAGATTCTGCATGTCACAAATTAAGTCATTTTAGTTTTATGACTTATTTTACACAAACACAAACATAGTCAGATATGTGGTATTGCATGGATCAACATCAGCTGGCAATTTGTTTTAACAGATTTCAAAACGTGTTTGTGATTTATCATGAATTTATCATGAATAAATACACCCATTATTTCTATAAGAGAACACTTGATTTTCCATAATTTTTGTATGTGTTTTGGTTCAATTGTGTATCAGCCCAAGAAGTGAGTGAGATACATTATGAAAAACACATATCATGCTCCCATATGTAGCAATTAACAGATGTACTAATAACTTTGTCAGGGCAAATGGAATCTAGGGAAGTCATATTCATTAGGAATACTATAGCTATGCATGTTTTGTAGCAGTACTTAGTTGGGTTTGAATTAAAGGCAGACTCAGCAATACGACATATTGCGGAGTCTACCTTTAATTTCAGATCGTACCGGCCCTATCCTATGAGTTGTGCCCATACACAGCTATAAGCCTTTTCGGAGGGCACAGGTCCTTCGCTCCATGTCATTGTAATGCCAGTTAAGTGGCCACGACTGCGGATCTGTTTTAAAACCCACCACGGATGGGCTGAAACACACATAACCCTGGCAAAACAAGCTAAGGTGTTTCGAGTATAATCTTTCCAGAGCACATATGCTATACAAAGTAGCTGAAACATGACATGTCCAATACCTGAAGAGTGCCCCACTGAACTTTTCAAAGGTCACACTTTTGCACAGAAATTAAACAAAAAAAATGTGTGCTTTACTAGAGAAATGTCACTTTTTAAATCTAGTGCTGTTCACAATTGTTTTTATGCATTTTTTAAAAATGTTTGCCACTGTATTTTATACAATGCAACACTTAACAGCTGATATGAATGTTTGTCCTTGAATATACTGTATTTAAAGAAATGTAATATATTGTGTACATATATTGATGAAAACCATTTGTGTAATTGTATAAATTAATAAACAGAATGCATAGGGACTACAAACTGAGTTTATTGTGTTGTGAATAACACCAATATCACTGATGAATGCCCCAATGGTCACAAAGCACTTAACTACATGTCTGAGAAATATTTCACCCTGAACTATGAAAATGCAGGTTATCACAAAAAAAGTTGTAGACGTAATTGTTGGTGGTAGTTAATGCATGCTTTTCTTTGCGAAGGAATAACAGTGCATGTTTACAACACAGTGCAGGTTATTCATAGATTTGTGAATGCCCTAATGTTTAACTTGTGTATTGCATTAGGCCACATTTCATTCAAATCAAGAGATGCATATAGTTACCTTAAAAAAGGCAAAGCCAGCATAACTGTATATTTGTAATAAAAATATTATTATACATCTATACTTCAAAATGTACGGAATGTTTAATGTAAATGTAATTCACACCTATATAATGGTTATAAAACAATAGTGGTTATAAAAACAGAACATATACAGTGATGGGGAAGAATATGGAAACCGTATGATCAGAGATTGTAAATGGCACAAAAGTAACCATCGTAAAGATCAGTAACATCAATCAATCAAGTTTATTTTATATAGCCCTTCGTACATCAGCTAATATCTCGAAGTGCTGTACAGAAACCCAGCCTAAAACCCCAAACAGCAAGCAATGCAGGTGTAGAAGCATCTCTGCTATCCCTTTTTGTTCAAATCTACCACTGTCATTTAGCAACAGAATTTACAACAAGTAGATACATTTAGAAACACGCCATATGATATCTGGCAAATCTGCACATACCTGCATATTGTACAAGAAAGGCAGACATTATGGCAAGCAAGCAGTTTCTGTTGTAACCTCCTTCCCCGTTTTAAGTTGGCCATGGGACTCAACCTAAGAATTTTTGGCTAATATTGATTGGTGCCATCCTATTATTTAGGGGAAGTGGTCAGCGAGCCCCAGACTGCCGGTTGAAGTGCCCCTCCCTCTGACTCCAGCACGGGATGGGCCGGGCCAGGCCACACCACTCAGATGGCCATTGTACACAGGATAAACTGCAGGAGGAAAATCAAGAGAAAATTAGCTCATTTTGATGTAATTACTATAACTTGCATGTCAGGACAGGCTATTTGGAATCCCATTACAGGCTGGGGAATGAGAGAGAGGAAAACTGGGTTGTGTTCATCAGGACACACTGTTTTAAAATGAAACCGAAAATTAAAAAAATGCATGTTCAGATAGTACCTTCCCGTTTCAGTGTTTTCTTCCGTTGTGTGCCTACTAAACACGGCCCCGAATTGCACTTACGTCATCGTATTGGAAGTTGACAGCCCCCTGCTGCATCTGGTCTCTCCTCCTGAAGCTCTCTGTGGAGACACATAGTAAAGATGGCAGTGTAGAGGTGAAATTTAAATGCCATTCATTGGACTACAATACCCAGCGAGACACTGTGCTAATGAGCCTACGAATGTACATGCACAAAAGAGACCAGGACAAAACAAGACAGATTACACCACAAAAGATAATGGCTTTGAATGAGTCAAATGTCAGTGAATGACAGAATTTGTGTTATTTTATAACGAAACCCATAGCTCTGGATTGTGAGGAAATGTGAAATGCTGTTGAATTTAAAAAAAAACACTGAAGTTAAACATCGTCATGTGCAGCCTCCAAGTCAGCATCTTACCTGTGAGGGCGCGAAGCTTCACAGCACATGCCACATAGTCGTCAAAGTAGATTCGGCCAGCCTTGCTGTAGCGTTTGATGACAGCGTTCAGAGCTTGCGGGCTGATCCTGTAGCCTGTAGTAAGAGATCACAACATGCATTCAATTATTCATACGCCAACATAGTATTAGGATCGACACCAATGCATTTAGTTGACAATGATCATAAACACCAGCCTTTGCCTAATTGTCCAGCTACTTTGTATCAAGAAGGGTCTCAGACCAATACCTTGAAATTATCTCCAGCTACACTAAAATTAGATTTATTGTAGGAGTCTATCATCAATGGTTTAAATCATTTAAGGAAGTCAAGCCTCCCAACCCATTTCGGATGCTGCATCTGAACCAGGCTCTGGAACGCTGCCCCTCTTTGGATGGCAGAATGGACTATCCCATGTCATCATCCTATCAAAATGGACTATCCCATATCATTAGCCTGGCAGAGCACTGACTCACCCATAGCGGAGATGGACTGGGTCATCTCATGGGGTTCCACCGTGCCACTCCGGTCCTGGTCGAACATCATGAAGTTCTGCTTCCAGCCACTCAAGGCAGCAAACAGCTCCTTGAACTCATTGAAGCCCAGCTTTCCGGTCATGTCTCTCTGGTGGGCGGTTAGTTAAGGGTTAACTCTGTTCCTTAGCTAAAGAGAAACTAAAAACGGCCATGTGAACTGGTCTCACACAGGATATGATGAGTTGTGGTAAATGTTGTGGGAGAACCAGACCTTTCTGCGACTGAATCAATTCCATAAGTAATCCTGTCTCAATATGGCCCACTTACACGCGTATCATGGGTTTAACCTGAAGAAAATACATGTTATAGAACATCCCAAACTGCAAATGCTGACTGTTGTACATCCTTGTTGTAAAGTCTATTACTGTCCATAAGGAGGATGAACATGTTCAGAGAGAAACAGGACATGAATGTGCCTCTACCTCTGAAAATGGAGCTACAGGCATGATGCAAATGGAGCATGAGCGAAGTTCCGTCTTGCAAATTCATTGGCAAATACATACTGAATGGGACCCAGTAGACTAGGCCTTGTATAAGAGTCAAATATACTGCAGCCGGCCACCTACTGCTCAAAGCTTTCCCACCTCTACAACTGTTAAAAGAAAAGGATGAACTCAGCACTGACACAGTGGGTTTATTAATTAACATTTATGACTTCTATTCATTTTTCACCAGCAAGTAGCAAAGTGCAATACCAAACAAACTTCAATGACACTGGACAGAGGCCCAGTCCAAGAGATGCATTGACATAGAAAGGATACATCCAGCATTGCGATCATGATTCTACATGTCTCCAAACTGAAGGCTGTTGGGAGAAGAGAAACCACGATCACACAATGAAAAACAGACAATACCAATCATAAAACCTGTGACAAGTCTTTGCAAAGACTATGTTAATGCGGGATAATCAAATCATAAAACACACATCATATAATTGGATCATTTATGAACCACAAAGTGAACCTTGGATGGTGGGACGGTGTGAACTTACGAGTATAGGTGCCACTGATACCAGTCTGTGTAAGACAACTTTGAAGCTCCTCTGCATCAATCTCACCATCCTGCACAGAGGAATATCCCTGTAAGATTACTCTCCAACAACAACTTATTACTGTGCGGTGAATTTAATATATACATTTTTTTTTTAGGTGACTTGAATGTCTTGAGATCACTTTGTGGGGTAACCATGACATCATCACATCATGCATGTACCAGTAATGTTGCATTATTTTTTGTTGTTGTATTTTTAACCCACTTTTTCTCCCCAATTTTATGATATCCAATTGCGATCTTGTCTCGTCGCTGCAACTCCCCAACGAGCTCAGGAGAGGCAAAGGTTGAGTCATGCGTCCTCCAAAACACGCTTAACCCGGACGCCAGCTGCACCAATGTGTTGGAGGAAACACCTTTCAACTGACGACCGAAGTCAGGCGCCCGGCCCGCCAAAAGGAGTCGCTAGAGCGCGATGAGCCAAGTAAAGCCCCCCCAGCCTAACCCGGACGATGCAGGGCCAAATTGTGCACCGCCCTATGGGACACCGGGTCACAGCCGGTTGTGGGATCGAACCTGGGTCTGTAGTGACACCTCAAGCACTGTGATACAGTGCCTTAGACCACTACACCACTCAGGAAGCCAGTAATGTTGCGTTCTATCCAAATAGGAATATTTACTGTACCAATGATCATGAATTTAAATGAAAGCATTGATCACTCACCTGTCCTGCTATGGTAGTAAAGTACCCCCACATGGGGTCATTAACAGGCTGCTGAGGAGGAGCAGCAAAGGTCCCAGGGTAGCCTCCACCATTCTGGGGGTAGCCTGCCTGGGGTGGGCCTCCCATGGGTCCACCCTGCATGGGCATACCCTGGAGTTGCATGCCTTGCATTGTTCCTCCATACTGACAAGAAAAGGAGAGTACAGTCATCAAGTAACTGGACTTAAGGAAAACTTCCCAAAATGACTAATTCAATATAAAACAGATTGGAGCACTCAAAAAACAAGCAGCTATATACAGTGCCTAAAGAAAGTACTCACACCCCTTGACTTTCCCCCCCCCCAAAATTGTGTTACAGTCTGAATTTAACATCGATTAAATTGAGATTTTGTGTCACTGATACAACACCCAATACCCCTTAATAACAGTGAAATTTTGTTTGTAGAAAATTTTGAAATTAAATATGTAAAGATGAAATGTCTTGAATCAATAAGTATTCAACACCTTTGTTATGGCAAGCCTAAATAAGTTCAGAAGTAAAAACGTGCTTAAAAATCACATAATAAGTTGCATGGACTCATTCCGTGTTCAAAAATAGTGGTCAACTTGATTTCTAAATAACTACCCCATATCTGCATCCCACACATGCAAGTATCTGTAAGGTACCTCAAATCAAGTAATGAATTAAGCACATATTCAACAACAAAGACCAGGGGGGTTTTTCAATGACTCACAAAGGGCACCGATCGGTAGATGTGTAAAAATAAACAAAGCAGACGCTGAATATACCTTTGAGCAAGGTTTCACCATGAGGACAATGGTGATTTTAAAGCAGTTATAGAGTTTAATGGTTGAGGATGGATCAACAACATTGTAGTTACTCCACAATATTAACCTAAATGACAGAGTGAAAGGAAGGATGACTGTACAGATTAAAAATATTCTAAAACATGCATCCTGTTTGCAACAAGGCACTAAAGTAATACTGTAAAAAAATAAAAAAAATAGCAAAGCAATTCACTTTTGTCATGAATACAAAGTGTTATAGGGCAAATCCAACACAACACATCGCCGAGTACCACTCTTCATATTTTCAAGCATGGTGGTGGCTGCATCAGGTTATGGGTATGCTTGTCATCGACGTGGGTGTTTTTTAGGATACAAATAAACAGCTATAGGTACAGGTAAATCTTAGAGGAAAAGCTAGAGCAATCTGCTTTCAAACAGACACCGGGAGGCAAATTCACCTTTCAGCAGGACAATAACCTAAAACACAAGGCCAAATCTACACTGAAGTTTCTTACCAAGATGACATTGAATATTCCTGAGTGGCCTACTTACAGTTTAGACATAAAATTGCCTTGAAAATCTATGGCAAGACTTGAAAAGAGCTCAAATCATTTTTTTTTACGAATAAAGGGGCAAATATTGTACAAGCCAGATGTGCAAAGCTCTTAGAGACTTACCCCAAAAGACTCACAGCTGTAGTCGCTGACAAATGTGCTTCTACAAAGTATTGACTCGGGTGCGAATACTTACGCAAATGAGATATTTCTGTATTTCATTTTCAATAAATGTGCTAATAAGTCTAGAGACAGGTTTTTACTTAGTCGTTATTGTGTGTAGATGGATTAAATTATACTTTTTTCACCCATTTTGCACTCAGGCTGTAACACCAACATAAGGAATAAGTCAAGGGGCATGAATACTTTCTGAAGACACTGTAGTTGTTCTTACACTAAGGCTTGATGCCTTGATGGGAAGCAAACAGGTATACTATTACTGACGTTTGAACATCACATGACGTCTTCCTCAGAGAGTAGTCATACGTATATGATGTAGTCGGGTGATTGTTTATAATTGAGTCATGTGCATTCTTTCCAGTTTCCTATTTCTAAATATTTTCACTGTCAATATAAGCAAAATTAGCAGGTTGTGGACCTATTTCTAGATGTAGTGAGGATATTTATTTTCACTGACAATATTAGCAGGGTGTGGACTAGTCTATGACTCCAATTCCATTGCATTACATTGCATTACATTGAGCCACAGGACATCCCCTTTAACCTTGTGAGGAAAATGACAAGACGCTCCGACGCTGCCCAAATGTTCTATCTAAATGCAAATATGCCTCGCACGTGAGAGTTTTTTCAGTTAATTACTTTAGCTCCCACCTTGGGCCAATCAGCGTAATTTTCTACATTCCGGATCACAATGACAAGACGATTCATTCAACCAAGTTTCATCAAAATCGGCCCAATGCTGTCTGAGATATCGTGTGTGACTAATGTACGAAAGAACATACGGGGAGACAGATCCACAGTTATTGTCCCCTACGAATTCACCGAAGGGGACAATAACAATTTATATGAATACTGAAACTAGTGACTAAACTAAGTAGCTAGAACTGAGGGCAATATCAACTTTTTTCATAACCAAGATATAGCCTAACAGTTACTTGCCTAGAAAGATGCGAAACCTTTCAATGTCGATACTTTGAAACGATTGTGCTTACAACCTACCGTGTTACAATGTTTCATCATAACAAAGATACATTTTAGGAGTCTTATCTGAGCACTCCCCTTGTCGGAAATGAAATAGGCCAAACTCCTGACTTATATAGACTACTGTAAAATCACAGTCAAAAGAACACACGTTTACTCACCCCGCCATATCCTGGATACGCCATATGTACACTATAAAGAATTGCCACAAAACGATTCTATGCACTGAAATGTTTCGATGTAAAAAAAAGTCAGTAAACGCAAAACCGAACCTGTTACTTGAAATACACTGCGACAACGGCATGTGTACATAATTTCCGGTCGTCCCTAGTTACTACAGCCACAATATCATAAACCCCGCCCATTTCTACAATTTATCTTCTTAAAATGTGATTTTAAACCTAAACGTTATCTTAACCCTAATCTTAAACACATTGCTAACATTATGCATAACCCTAACCTTAAATTAAGACCAAAAATCTATTTTGTATTTTTATAAATTTTTACGATATAGTCAATTTTGACTTTGTGGCTGTGCTATCTAGTGGAACACATCATTTCCAAGAAAGTGTTGCGAGAAGGCGGAAGTTCGAATTGGCTAATCGACTGATAGTGAAGATAGCCAATGAGGAAGCTCACAGCATTCAATTAGCTTCAGCAGCATTCTTGGTACTCCGCTGACTAGAAGATAGGCCTGCTGGCCATTCAAATAGAATAGAATAGAATAGAAGTCATCCAAAGAGGAATGTTCTAGTGTGGACCCCTGGCTTTCTTTCCCAACCACCATCATCTTCAGGAGGAGCCCACCGGCACAGACAGGGAAGCAAGGCTCCACTTCCCCCAGAAGCAGACAAGGGCAAGCGGATGGATCCTGTTGTTGTGGTAGGCAGAACCTGTTTTGGGAACTTTGGTCATGTCCCTGTCACTGTGGGGGGGTGCCCTGCTCTGCCCTGGTGGACACTGGGTCCACAGTAACCCTGGTGAGGCCGGATATTGTGCCAGGTTGGACTCAGTTTGAGCCCACAACTGTGCAGCTTCGCACAGTCACAGGTGAGCTGGCACCCATGAAAGGGAAGAGAATAATGACTCTGACAGTAGGGGGCAGGACTGTGCGTCATCCTGTGTGGGTGGCGGCTGTGCAGGACCCTTGTATCCTGGGGTTGGACTTTCTTAGGAGCACAGGCTGCCAGTTAGACCTAAATGGGAGCACACTGAGCTTCCAGGGAGGGCCGGCAGTCACCATGGCCCCCCCTAATGTCACATTCACTCAACCCAACAAACCCTTTACTCCAACAGTTAAAGCAGCAGAGACTCATGGCTGCCCCCCCCCCCCCCCCCCCCCCCCCCCCCACCACATCTGTGTGTGACTTTTCCCCAGCCCCCCTGTCACCTACGGCTGTGTGTTGCATATTCCCCCAGCTACCTCCATGACACATTCCTCCGTGAGCCCGGGCCGCGCCCCCCCAGCCCAGCTACCCCAGATGGGAGAGGAGAGAACACTGTCTGCAGTGAGGGAGATATGGGGGAGGAACTGTGTTGGTCTTGACCCCGAGCAGCAGGAATGGTTGTGGCAGTTGCTGTTTGAATTCAGAAAAAGCTTTGCGCTGAGTGAGGAAGAGGTGGGTCAGACTCATCTGGTGCAGCATGAGATCGACACAGGTGATGGTCGACCCATCAAGATGCGTCCTCGCCGTATCCCGCTGGCACGCCAGGAGGCGGCAGACAAGGCTGTGTTGGAGATGCAGCGGGCAGACTTCATCGAGCCCTCAGACAGCCCCTGGGCGGCGCCAGTCGTCATGGTTCCGAAGAAGGGGGGCAAGCTGAGGTTCTGTGCAGACTACAGGCGGCTGAATGAGGTAACCAGGAAGGACTCATACCCCATACCACGTATCAATGAGTCGCTGGACCTGGTTAGGGGGTCCTCCTGGTTCTCCTCACTAGACCTCCTCAGTGGCTACTGGCAGGTGCCCCTCTCCCCAGAGGCCAGAGCCAAAACTGCATTCTCCACTAACAGAGGACACTGGCAGTTCAAGGTCCTGTGCTTCGGCCTGTGCAACGCTCCAGCTACTTTTGAGCATTTGATGGACAGGGTGCTGGATGGCATCCCCCGACAGCAGTGTCTGGTATACCTCGATGACATCCTGGCCCATGGCAGCTCCTTCCAGTCAGCCCTGGGGGCGCTACGGCGTGTGCTGGAGCGGGTGGCTGCCGCAGGTCTGAAGCTCCACCCCGAGAAGTGCCACTTCATGAGGAGAGAGGTGTCCTTCTTGGGCCACCGAGTGGGGAAGGAGGGGATCAGTACCATGGAGGACAAGTTGGGGGCTGTCCGAGACTGGCCCACCCCCACGACCAGCGTCAGCTGAAGAGCTTCCTGGGCCTGGCCTCGTACTACAGGAGGTTTGTACGGGGCTTCTCAAGCGTCGCTGCTCCCCTGAACCGCCTGCTACCGAAGGACAAGGCCTTCACTTGGACAGTGGAGTGTGAGGAGAACTTCAACACCCTCAAACGTGCACCGATCGAGGCCCCCGTGCTCGCCCCATGACCTCACCGTGCCCTTTATTCTGGACACAGACGCGAGCAATGTGGGCATGGGTGGGGTGCTGGCCCAGGTGGGGCCAGAGGGGGAGAGAGTGGTGGCGTACTTCAGCAAAACATTTGACATGAGCGCCGCTACTGTGTCACCCGGCGGGAGCTCTTGGCTGTTGTGGCTGCAGACAAACACTTCAAGTACTACCTGGGTAGCCTGCCCTTTACTGTAAGGACTGACCACTCTGCTCTCCAGTGGCTCATGTCTTTCAGAGAGCCAGAGGGGCAGGTGGCTCGCTGGTTGGAGGAGCTTCAGCCGTATGACTTCACGGTGGTGCACAGGGCAGGGGCACGCCACTCCAACGCCGAGTCCCGTCGGCCCTGTACTGCAGGGCTGCTGCCACTGTGAGCGAAGAGAGGGACGTGAGAGATAGCTGTGTGCAGAGGAGGGGGTCTGTGCCACAGTGTGTCGGGCGAGTGGGCCTGTCTGCTGTGAGCTGCAGACTGTCGACGTGGCTAAATGGGGGCAGCAGCAGGGACGGGACACAGACCTACAGCCAGTGCTACAGTGGGTAGAGGCGCAGGTGAGGCCACCGTGGGAAGAGGTGACAGCGCTCTCACTCGCGACCAAAGAGTTGTGGTCAAAGTTTGAGAGACTGCTGCTGGCTGATGGCGTGCTACAGCGGGCATGGAAGGAGTCAGCTACGGGAGAGGAGAGGTGGCAGGTGGTGGTCCCAAAAGCATTGCGGGAGGCTGTGCTCCAGAGCACTCATGGGGGGGTGGGGACTGGACACTTTGGGGTCACAAAAACACTGCGCCGCCTCCGTCAGGGCTTTTACTGGGGGCAGCACAAGAGGGATGTGGAGGACTTTTGCTGCCGCTGTGACATCTGCACAGCGAGAAAGGGCCCCCCAGGGCGCTCTCATGCTGAGCTCCAACAGTTCCCAGTGGGGGCTCCCATGGAGAGGGTGGGAGTGGATGTAGTTGGGCCGTTCCCCACCACAGACAGTGGAAACCGCTGGGTGCTCACGTCCATGGACTATTTTACAAAATGGCCCGAGGCCTATGCTCTGCCTGACCAGGAGGCAGAGACCATCGTCGACGCCCTGACAGCGGGGATGTTCAGCAGGTTTGGAGCTGCGGAGTTCATCCACAGCGACCAAGGCAGAAACTTTGAGTCCCGTGTGTTCGCCACCATGTGTGAAAGGCTGGGTATGCACAAGACCTGCACTACTCCTCTCCATCCTCAAAGTGATGGCCTTGTGGAGCGCTTCAACAAAACGCTTGGACAGCTGCCGGCCATCGTCTCTGCCAAACACCAGCGTGACTGGGACAAGCACCTGCCTATGGTCCTCATGGCATGCCGCTCTGCTGTCCAAGACTTCACCTCCTGCACGCCTGCGCTCTTCATGCTGGGGCGAGAGATCCGCACTCCTGCGGAGATGGCGTTTGGTTCGGCCTCTGGATAGCCCTCATGTTCCCCCGGGGCCGGAGTATGCCCGGAGACTCCAGCCCACACCTTCGCCAGAGAGCAGCTGGTGAATGCAGGTGTGAAGCAGAAGAGGAACTACGTGCACACCCGGGGAAGGCACTTTGTGGCTGGGGAGCTGGTCTGGGTCTACAGCCCCCTAAGGAAAAAAGGCAGATGCCCCAAGTTGGACAGTCACTGGGTGGGACCCTGCAGTGTCCTGGAGAGGGTAGGGGAGGTTGTTTACCGGGTGCAGCTTCCTCCCAGGGGGAGAAAGGTGGCATTGCACCGGGACAGGTTAGCCCCATACAGAGTGGCCTCTTCTCCCCAAACCCCAGGGACCCCCACAATTCCCCTCTCTGGCAATGACATCCTCCAGGCACCTACCCCCAGGTGCCGCAGACAAGGCTCCAGCCAGCCCACTCCCCCTGTCTCCCTCCCTGTGTCACCGCGTGGTTCCCCGGAGCCACGGACTGTATTCCCCGTTCCCGCTTCCTTGTCCCCCATATCCCTGCCTTCATCCCATGGGTCCCAGAGGGGCAGCCCCTGCCATGGATGGAGCCCCCTGTTTCACATCTGGACACTCTGTGACCATCACCGCAATGCAGGCAAAGGAGACCTCCGGGTAGCTTCAGAGACTTTGTTTGTTCCCTCGGGGACGAGGGACTTTGTGGTGGGGGGGCTGTGTAGCGACCTGCACAGACAGCTTGTGTTATGTGTTAGGCTATTGGTTGTGTTGTACTTACCAGTACCCAGTGTTCGCGGGGTCCGACATGCCAATCAACCTGCTATCTGCCAATCATGGGAATGCCTGGAATGTTCGGATGCCTGGAATGTTCGGATGCTGGGCATCCTGGTGGTTGGCGGAGTGGCGTGGAGGGGGGTTGGGCAGGGGGATGGAGCATTAGAAGTTAAGACCAGGTTTAGCCATTGTTCTTTCTCTTACGTCTGGGCTTCACAAGAGAAGGTCACGGTTGTTTTATAGGGTATCCTTCATTTATTTGGCGTGGGCTACGGCCAAACAGTAGCCTGTGTGGAGTTGGGTTAATAAACCGTAAATTCGTAAACTCAAACCTCTGTCTGGACAATTGTTCCTTTATGATCTAGTCAAGTCATTACAATAGGAAAAGCTATCGGATGCTTGTTTTTTTTCCTGCACAATAATCTGATCTAAAACTTACAAGGGTTGACTGGCCTATTATAAATAAGCATTTACATTACCCAATAAGAACTACACAGACTCAAAAATACCACTATCTTCTTCACACAATAGTCAATAGTCACCACAAGAGGGTACCCAAGATGCAGCTTTTAAGGCCATTTCATGTAGGCTTACCCTGGTGTGACGTTTTTATAACCGTGTAAATCTCTCTAGGACAAGGTGACTTTAATCAATATATTCAGCTCTATTTACCCTCAGATAAATCTCTAGCCAAATATGTCTTTATCCTAGTGATCCAACATCCCAATGTCTCAGATGAGCAAAAACACAATACATACGAAGGGTGTACAATTAGACTGTTGAAAAATAAGATAAGCATTCCTTCAAAACCAAATGATGAGAGGAATGTTTATGATCGAACAACCAGTATTGATATATACAGTGCATTCGGAAAGTAATCAGACCCATTGACTTTTTCCACCTTTTGTTACGTTTCAGCCTTATTAAACATAAAAGACAAACCTTTTGCTATGAGGCTAGAAATTGAGCTCAGATGCATCATGTTTCCATTGATCATCCTTGAGATGTTTCTACAACTTGATCAACAATTTACCTGTGGTAAATTCAATTGATTGCACGTGATTTGGAAAGGCACACACCTGTCTATAAGGTCCTACAGTTGACAGTGCATGTCAGAGCAAAAACCAAGCCATGAGGTCGAAGGAATTGTCCGTAGAGCTCCGAGACGGGATTGTATCGAGGCAGAGATATGGGGAAAGGTACCGACACATTTCTATAGCATTGAAGTTCCCCAAGAACACAGTGGCCTCCATCATTCTTAAATGGAAGAAGTTTGGAACCACCAAGACTCTTCCTAGAGCTGGCCGCCCGGCCAAACTGAGCAATCAGGGGTGAAGGGCCTTAGTCAGAGAACCCAACCAAGAACCCAACAGTCACTGACAGAGCTCCAGAGTGCCTTGGTGGAGATGGGAGAAACTTCCAGAAGGACAACCATCTCTGCAGCACTCCACCAATCAGGCCTTTATGGTAGAGTGGCCAGACGGAAGCCACTCCTCAGTAAAAGGCACACGAAAGCCCGCTTGGAGTATGCCAAAAGGCACCTAAATGATTCTCAGACCATGAGAAACAAGATTCTCTGGGCTGATGAAACCAAGATTCAACTCTTTGGCCTGAATGCCAAGCGTCACGTCTGGAGGAAACCTGGCACCATCCCTACGGTGAAGCATGGTGGTGGCAGCATCATGCTGTGGAGATGTTTTTCAGTGGCAGGGAATGGGAGACTAGTCAGGATTGAGGCAAAGATGAACGGAGCAAAGTACAGAGAGATCCTTGATGAAAACCTGCTCCAGAGCGTTCAGGGTCTCAGGCTGGGGCAAAGGTTCACCTTCCAACAGGACAACAACCCTTAGCACACAGCCAAGAAAACGCAGGAGTGGCTAAGGGAGAAGTCTCTGAATTTCCTTGAGTGGCCCAGCCAGAGCCCGGACTTGAACATCTCTGGAGTGACCTGAAAATAGCTGTGCAGCGACGCTTCCCGTCCAACCTGACAGAACTTGAGAGGATATGCAGAGAAGAATGGGAGAAACTCCTCAAATACAGGTGTGCCAAGACATACTCAAGAAGACTCAAGTCTGTAATCACTGCCAAAGGGGCTTTAACAAAGTACTGAGTAAAGGGTCTGAATACTTATGTAAATGTGATAAAAACCTGTTTTTGCTTTGTCATTGAGGGGGATTGTGTGTAGATTGATGAGGGGGAAAAACATTTAATCAATTTTAAAATAAGGCTGTAACATAACAAGATGTAAAAAAAAGTCAAGGGGTCTGAATACTTTCCGAATGCACTAGACAGTAGACACCACCAGGTGACATATATTAGAAAGTAGACACCATCAGTAGACATTTATTAGACAGTAGACACCATTAGTAGACATTTATTAGACAGTAGACACCACCAATATACATTTATTAGACAGTAGACACCATCAGTAGACACCACCAGTAGACATTGATTAGACAGTAGACACCACCAGTAGACATTGATTAGACAGTAGGCACCACCAATATACATTTATTAGACAGTAGACACCACCAGTAGACATTGATTAGACAGTAGACAGCACCAGTAGAGATTGATTAGACAGTAGACACCACCAGTAGACATTGATTAGACAGTAGGCACCACCAGTATACATTGATTAGACAGTAGACACCACCAGTAGACATTGATTAGACAGTAGACACCACCAGGTGACATTTACTAGACAGTAGACAGCACCAGTAGACATTGATTAGACATTAGACATCACCAGTAGACATTGATTAGACAGTAGGCACCACCAGTATACATTGATTAGACAGTAGACACCACCAGTAGACATTGATTAGATAGTAGACACCACCAGGTGACATTTACTAGACAGTAGACAGCATCAGTAGACATTGATTAGACATTAGACATAACCAGTAGACATTGATTAGACAGTAGGCACCACCAGTATACATTGATTAGACAGTAGACACCACCAGGTGACATTTACTAGACAGTAGACAGTACCAGTAGACATTGATTAGACATTAGACATCACCAGTAGACATTGATTAGACAGTAGACACCACCAGGTGACATTTACTAGACAGTAGACAGCACCAGTAGACATTGATTAGACATTAGACATCACCAGTAGACATTGATTAGACAGTAGGCACCACCAGTAGACATTGATTAGACAGTAGACACCACCAGGTGACATTTACTAGACAGTAGACAGCATCAGTAGACATTGATTAGATAGTAGACACCACCAGTAGACATTGATTAGACAGTAGACACCACCAGTAGACATTGATTAGACAGTAGACACCACCAGTAGACATTGATTAGACAGTAGACACCACCAGTAGACATTGATTAGACAGTAGACATTGATTAGACAGTAGACACTACCAGTAGACATTGATTAGACAGTAGACATTGATTAGACAGTAGACACTACCAGTAGACATTGATTAGACAGTAGACATTGATTAGATAGTAGACACCACCAGTAGACATTGATTAGACAGTAGACACCACCAT
Organism: Salvelinus namaycush; assembly: GCF_016432855.1. NCBI lineage: Eukaryota > Metazoa > Chordata > Actinopteri > Salmoniformes > Salmonidae > Salvelinus > Salvelinus namaycush. The sequence continues at coordinate 47,232,745 of NC_052313.1, read as the reverse complement.
TAGACATTGATTAGACAGTAGGCACCACCAGTAGACATTTATTAGACAGTAGACACCACCAGTAGACATTGATTAGACAGTAGACATTGATTAGACAGTAGACACTACCAGTAGACATTTTACAACTGTCTGTCGGTAGTTACTATACTTTTTCATTCTTTCAATCCTAGCTTACTGATAACCTATCACAGTCAGTGAAGGCTGCTGAGGGGAGGACGACTCATAATAATGGCTGAAACGGCACTAATGGAATGGCATCAACCACCTGGAAGCCATATGTTTGATGTATTTGATACCATTCCACTTATACTGCTCCAGCCATTACCACGAGCCCGTCCTCCCCAATTAAAGTGTCACCAACCTCCTGTGATCAAGGTGTACCTTCGAATGCCACAGATTTCCTTCTATTCAGGGGACAATAGGAAGCTATAGAAAACAGGGACGATGTGTTGTAAAAACCAAGGACAGAACAGCCAGAGAGAGGAAACATCACCAGTATCAACCATGGCTTTATGGTATGATGTTGCACCATAGTGCTCACTGTACTCCACTATATAACCCCTCCTCCCCCTCTCTCATTCCAGGAACGCCAATAAAGCCTCAAACGTGTTCAAAGTGACACCTGGAAACAATTTCATTAGCCTTAACCATGAATCCGAGAGCAGATAAACGGAAAGATCCCCGGTGAAATGCTCCTCAAACTATACTGCGTCAGGCAAAAAGAGAGTGATCTATTTGTTTGCATAGGAAGCACGGTCTGAGAGAACGAGAGCAGCAGAGGCTGCTAGTGCTCAGGTCAATAAAAAAAAAAGAAACTGATATTTGTTAAGCTTTTAACTGGCTTTTAGTCTTTATCTTCCGATGCACATCACTTATGGATTCATCAGTGACCCTTCCACTAGTTATGGAACTTTTTCAGCCCATGTTACTGTATCCTTACTCATCAAGACAGCTATATAAGTACGCCTCTCTCTCTCTCTCTCTCAATAAAGAGCTTTTGCAGTGTGAAAAACAAAAGTATTTTTTGCTTTATTTTCCTTGTCCAATTGCTTGTTTGTCTGTTGACATGTTGTAAAAGTTCATGTATTCCCTATCTATTTTTGTAGCCTTGTATACAAAGTCCATGAGATGGAGTAAGTCCTAGGCAGAGAAACTGTTTGAATCCGTCGTTAACCAGAAGCATAGGCTCTGACATCATGATCATAATTGTGAGTCATGTAAAAAGCAGTTGTGATGACAATGTCATAAAACCCTTGAGAATGAAATAGAGGGGGCTTTGTTGTTGACCTTAAAGTAAAGGCCTTATATCACCACAGAAATTGGAATTAAGCTTTGAGAATCATTCCGCCACCTTCGGTTGAGTTACAGTTTACTGTGACAATGCACTTCATCTCAAGAAAAATGCTAATAGGAAGGCAACCAATAAAAAAGTCACTAAATTACACTTAATATGTGCACTCATATGGTTCTCACATATACTGTAGCTGAATGTAGGCCGGTATTTGTTTTCACACGTCTGTTGAGATCCCACGCGGCTTAAAGAGAGGAACCTGACCTGAAACCCAAGTAGGAAGTTAATTAATGAAGTCTGTAAATATAATTTATGGCCATGAGTAGTGTAGAGTAGTGATAACCTTTGACCCAATGTGCGGGGAGATGCTAGTGCATTAGATGGAGCACAACTGTGACTTCAGTGTCATCCAATGCAGCTGTGAATTAGGCTACATTGTTTTTATACCATTAGCAGTGAGACATGAAACAACAGCTTATTGTTGATATTTACTCAAGAGTCATACGTGACTACCCTGCCCTCACAAGGACATATGCCTGTAAGGGTTGCGGAACTGGTGGCAGTGAAGTCAGACGCAGGAGAGCAGAAATAGGTAATAGCCGGAGCAGTTTAATTTCAAAACCAACGCAAATAAAAAAGAACCTACATGGGTACAAAACCCGACGCGCACCAGTAACATAGTGCACAAGCACTTACAATTCCACAAAAGGACATGGGGGGTACAGAGGGTTTTATAAATGCTCCTTTCACTGTGGTCTAAAGACAACAGCAGAGCCAGGTGCTGGCACGCCCAGATTGCCTGGAAGATTTGTTCCACCTGGTTCACCACTGATTGAAGGAGGAGGAGTTTCACCACTGAGGAGCTCCCAGGCAGTTTGTCAGCACACCTCCCACTCAATCTTCCCACGGGAACCGATGGAAAGATCGTAAATCAGCACCTACATACTGCCGGTCAGCTCCGAGTTTGATCCTCAACTGGTAGCAAGACAACCAGGCGTCGAACATCTCTGTGCAGGACTGTGGTTTGCGTAGCTTCTTTCAGGACTTTGGCCGATGGCCGGTTTAGTGCGGGTTTTGTGACAGGAAGGCAGGAGCTTTGGACCACTTTGACGTTCACGTCTCGAACAATGCCCTTAGCATCTGGATTAACGCTCACCACCCGTCCTAGCTTGAATTGGCCCCTCACTGCATTTTGGTCACACAACCAGACAATATCTCCGACAGCAACGTTGCGATATGAAGTGTGCCATTTACTTCTCAGAAATAAGTTTGGGCCGGCAAGCTGGCTCCAAGACCTCCAGAATTTGTTGACCTGGTTCTGCATCTCTCTGAGTCTCTTGTAAGGGTAGTTCGCAAAGTCAAATGTTCTGATCTCACCGCTTGGAGAGGCCCGGCCCAGGAGAAGTGTGTTGGGTGACACATACTGCACGCTTTCTTCATGGCTCTGCACCCTGGCATCTATTGGGCATTCGTTGGCAAGGTTTGCAGCAAGTTGTAGTGTTGTCTGAAGCTCGCTGTAGCTAAGGCCAGTGTTGTTGCCCAGGCTCTGCAGTGCCTTCTTGAGAATGCGAACAGCGGCTTCAGCAGCCCCATTGCGGTGAGGTGAGTCAGCAGGGTGAATTGTCCACTCCCATTTGGTACCTTTTTGAGCCGACATCTCTTCTATTGAAGTTCTATTCTGAGCATCCAGGAACTGGTACAGCTCTCTTAGGACAGGTTTGGCGCCGATGAAGTTTGTCCCCGGGTCGGACCAGATCTTTCTTGGGTGCCCTCTAATTGCAGTAAAGCGTTGGTAAGCCATCAAGAAGCTCTCTGTCGACATTGTGTTGACCAGGTCTGCATGAATTGCCCTGCTGGCCATACAGCTGAAGACGACACCCCACACTTTCATTGAGACCCGTTTCTTGATGTCATCTTTGACAAGGTACGGTCCGAAGAGGTCGACTGTAGTGAACTCGAACGGAGCTGCAGGTGTGGCTCTTTCAGCAGGTAAGTCAGCCATTACCTGTTCGCACCTTCTTGCTCTTGACTTTTTGCAGAAAAGGCAGTTATCCACTACTTTTTGGGAAATTTTCCTTCCTTGGATGACCCAGGCTTTCCTCCTCATTTTCAGCAGGGTTGCAGCCATACCTTCATGACCCTCATCGTGCGCCTCCCGTGCCAATAAAGTAGAGACCCATGCATTGAAAGGCAGAAGGGGAACTGCAGCGCCATCCTCCCTGAAGCCATGGATTCTCCCACCGCAGACTAGTAACCCAGATTCTGGCTCTCTGTACACAACCAAGCGGTCCGTAGTGGTAGTTGGGAACGTCACCCCCTCTTGAGCAGCAAGATCGATGTCTCTTATTGCCTCTTGACGTTCTGTGGCGGTGATAACTCCTTTTGTGGGAATCGCCTCCCACTTTGGGGTCTCGATGGACTTTGTTGCAGATCTAAACTTTTTGGCGGCTCTCCAGATAAAAGCAACAGTCTTGATTAGACACTTTAGGCTACTAAAGCGCCTCTCATCCACCAAGTTTAGGACAGCTGCACCAGCAGGAAATCGTCCCACAAGACTTGGAAGACTTCTTTTCGCTTGGGCTCTGGTGAGTGCTGCCACAAATGACTTATTTTGCATATTGTTAATGCTCTCTCGAGCTGTCACAGACACATCTTTTGACGACATAATTGGCCACTCGCTCTCTGGAAGATATAGAAACTCTGGCCCTTGCTGCCACTCTGAATGGGCATCAAGTTCCTTTGGCCCAGCTCCTCGAGTGATAATGTCGGCTATGTTGAGTGGTCCAGGGATCCACCACCAGTCCTGTAGCCGTGTGCTCTCTTGGATCTCTCCAATTCTATTAGCGAAGAAAGTCTGAAATCCATAGCTTTCTCGCTGGATAGCTCCAAGAACAGTCTGACTGTCTAACAAATGGTACCACCTTTTTATCTGGATCTGGGTATGCTGTTCAAAGTACTTTTTCAGGCGGCTTGCAAAGACTGCACCGCAAAGTTCTGCTTTGACTGCATCCCCCTTCTGGTCTAGTGGTGTCAGCTTTGCTTTTGACTCCACTAGTCGAATTGTTAGTTGCAGTTCCACCGCAGGTAGAGGACAGCACCATAGGAGCTTTCACTGCCATCTGAAAAAGTGACAGCGACTGGTTCAGTTGTTGCCTTTGGTGGAGTAAGAGCTCTTGGGAACATTACTTTGCTTAGCTGGACGTACTCCTCAAAAATTCCAATTGCATCTTTGCGGAGCTCATCCGACAGGGGAAGGTCCCATGTGTCCTTGACCATGCTGCACTTTGGTTTTGCCTCTTGGAATGCCCTTCGGACCAAGATAGCCCCTCTTTGCTTTGATGGCGTTGTCAGGCCAACTGGGTCGTACAAACCAGCAACTTGACTCAGCAGTTCACGTCTTGTCAGCGGGTCTGGTGTCTGTGCTCGTACTTCTTCTAGCAGTAAGTCTTGCCCAAGTCTCATCTTTTTCTTCCGCCTGGAGAAGTTGACCCTCACCATGACATGCAACATGTCTTCATCCACAATGTAGCCGAGACCGAGCGCCTTGTTGTCTTCCTCCTTAAGCTGATTTGGCAGGACAACAATATTTGGTGATGCCTTTTCGCTTTCTCCTTTATTTTGGCCTGAGAAGACCCAAGGCTTCAGTGCAAACCCTCCTGCTTTTAGAATCAGCTCCACATTCTTTGTGATGACTTCGAGTTTTTCACGGCAGTTGTGGGATGTCAAGATGTCATCGACGTAGCTGTGCTCATGTAATACTTGGCATTCATCTGTGAGGTGGCTGAATTGAGGCAGGTTAGCCGTCTCCCTCATGGCCAGTTGTGCTATGCACCCTGCTGGCTTGTCCCCGATATTCACTCTGGTTATGGCGTATTGTTCCACCTCATCGCCCTCTGAATCCCGCCACAAGAACCGGTGTAGATGGACTTCCCTCTCCTCGAGCCACACAGAATTGTACATTTTTCTGACGTCTCCTAAAGCGGCGTAGGAGCCTTGGCGGAACTTGAGGAGGACAGCTCGAATCGGATTGAGAACGTCAGGGCCTTTCATCAGAAGGTCATTGAGACTTTGGCCTTTGTACTTCTGACTGCTGTTCCAGACAAGTCTTACCGGAGTTGTAACAGAGTGGGGGTTGGGTGCGATAAGATGACTAATATACCAGACAGGTCCATTCCAGTTGGTTAGATCCTCTTTGGTCAGCTTTCTTGCAGCCCGGCGGTCAACCATTTCGTGGACTTGAGCACCATAGGCTTTTTTCCACTGCGGTTCTTTGGCGAGCTGTCTCTCTGTTCTGAGAAAGGTTGCCTCCACTGCCTTTATGTTGTTTGGCAATGTAGATGGGTCAATGAGCCATGGATACCTTGCATGCCAGTGTGGACTATCACTGTGGTCATCAGCACCAACATAAGTCAGGCCACCCTTAACAACTTCCAGCTCCCTTTCTTCAGCCAGAGTCATTTCTTTGCCACCAAGTTGACAACTGCCGCAGCGACATCCTCCACATTTTGGGGTGCAGGGGGCGCCAATGCTATCCCATCTCCACCACTCAATAAAATCCCGAGTGGAAATAGCAGAACAAGAAGACCTGATGGTAGGTTTGGCGCAGATATGTTCTTCATACATCAATGCTGCTGTTCTCATGGATCTGGCGAAGTGCGCTCTGGACTGGTGTGCTGTAACTGTAGCCTCTTCAAACAGACCAGGGTGTGTCCCTGCAATTGTCTTTCCCAATGGCCCATCCCATAGTACAAGGTCCCCAACGGTGCGTATTTTCTGTGGGACCAGTCGCCCTTCCTTATGGCTTATCAAAAGCTGTATCTGTCTTGGTCTAACAAGTTCATTTTGGGGGACATCTGGAAAGAATTTTTGGAGTCTTTTGGCTGTCACATGTTTGTGAATCTCTGCAATGCTGTCCAAACCATAGCAGAGGAGTTGGTGGGATCTGACATTGCCTTGCTCTGTGCGGACCCGGATCTTTAGGAGGTACCGTTTTGTGGTGACTTGAACTTTCATTCCTCCCACACCATGAACAACAAGGGTTATGGCTTCACTTCTAAGGTTCAAACGATCAGCTGCATCATGAGTTATATAGTTTGTATCCGATGCCAGGTCGATCAAAGTCCCAACTTTTTGTCCTGCATTGGCCGTGACCTCTAAGAGCATCATGATGACTGGCCACTCCACTATTCCATTCTCTGCTAGAAGACTGGGTTGGTTGGACACAAGAGAGGTTCTGGCTATAGTGTTGCAAAAGGCATTGCAACACTTCTCTGCAAGTTCAGGTGAGAGACTTTTAATGAACTCTTCTTGGGCTTGGGTATAACGCTCTCTTGTGTCACCTCCCACTTTGCTGTTATTGGACCTCTGGACGACATTCCCTTTGGATGTACCAGCTCTCGGGCAGAGGTAATAGTGGTGTTCTGCAGCACGCTGTTCTATGCAGTCTGGCCTCCTGCACAGAAACTCTGATTTACAATAGTCACCTTCCTTGTGAATCTCCAGGCATCTTTTGCAGGCTCCCAGCTTCCTGACAGCCTCTCTTTTCTCTGACAGCTTAAGCGTGCGAAACTTTTGGCAGAAATATAGCCTTTTCTTATGCTTGCAGTCTCCGCAGACCACACATCCTTGAGCCTGGTCGCTTAGTTGGGTGGAGGTTCTGGTTCGAGCTTGCCGAGGTTCAGATTTCGGTTTTGGTTCCTCCTCTCTCAGTTGGTCCAGCTTCTCATAGATGGCTTCTTGACCTTGAAGAAACTTGTGGAGGTAGTCAAATCGCTTGTCTTCTTCAGCTTCATCACCTTTGCCAGCTACATGAAGAAGCCATTCCTTCTTCAGGCCATCAGGAAGTTTACTCTCTATTGTCTTTGTTACAAGAGGGTTCTTTATAGCACCGGTCTTGCCAAGCTCGTTCAGATCGACCAGGGCTTTTTCTACAGATTGGATGAGCTCAACAATCCTCCTGGGCTGGTTACCTTTAACTGCTTGGAGTCTTTGGAGCTCTTCTACTATCTCAAGGGCTATAGTTGTCTTATTTCCAAAGCGGTTCTCCAAGACCCGGAAAACCTCCTCAGCAGTTGTGTAAGTTGTAAGGTGAAGGTCTCGTATGGTCTTCTCATCCACACTGTCGAGAAGTTGGAACTTTTTAACCTCTCTGGATCCAGTAGGTTCTCCCTGCATCTGGAGCGCTTCCCAGTCTTTTTTCCACCGGTGAAACTCTCGGCGGATGCCAGAAAACTTTGGGAGGGCAGCAGGCTTTAATTTAATTGCTGGTGTGGCCACAGAACTGTTTGAAGTAGTACTCAATCTGCTGGTTTCTCCTCTGTGTGCCCCTGTAAAGTCTGCTTGTCTTATTGTGAGATTTGGCAGGATAGTTTCAAGGTCTTTGATACGACTCTGGAAATGTTGTTGCTCTGCTGGGGGGGCCCAGCACTTCCAATGTTTATGCACCTCCTTCGCAGCCTTCACAAGTTTCTCTAGTTGTCCGATCATGAAGAGATATGCATCTGGGTTTTTACTTGGGTCCACAGCTCCCACGTTTTCTGCTTGCGACTCTGCTGTTGTAATTGCTTGTGTCAGTTCATATTCCCCGAAATTGGCCCACAATGTCTTTTGTATGAGGTCCTTTAGCTCTTGCAGTTTTTTCTCACACTCATTGGCTGTTTTGACCAAGTCAGACTTCTGCTGCTCGCTCAACTCCTCTGCATCAGAGTTTTCTTCAATACATTGCCCCTCTACATCATCGTTGGCTTCCAGGACTTTGCCAGCTTCTGCAGTGAGCTTCCTAAAATTGTCTCTGAGCTCCTCTTCTGACATCATTGTATGCATTCGTAGCACATTATTGGCCAGACGGGAAAACTGACGCTTCGCTGATGTCCTTGCGGTCTTTAGCTGCTCCACCAGTAATGAATCAGCCATTTCAATCACAGCAGCAGGCGGGAACAGTCTTTACTTGTCTCTCTGGACACGTGTGGTCACTTTTCTGGTCCTTTTCCAGTCTTGAGCCACGGTTTTTCACTGTCAAGTTTTGACCTCTTTCTTGTGCAATTCCCCACTTGAAAAGGACAGTCCCTCCACATGAAGATTTTAACTGGATTTCACTCAATAAATAGCCATGGAATCAGTTGTTTGTCTTTTATTTACCATTCTTTGGTTGGCAGTAAACAGGTGAAAAACCTCAAAAAAGAGATGACAAATACAAGTTATTATTTGAGTTGACAGCCCAATTAAATACACAAAATTATCCACATTCACCTCAGATAAACACATTTCTGCCATTATAAAATACAAGGTTTCCACTTTTAAGCAAATGTTTCCCAAAATAGAAACCCACCATTTTTAATCAAATGAGCAGAATCAGTATATTTTTATCTAAATTTGCATTTTAGCCAAATACATTCCAAATATTTTTAATAGTAAAAAATTACATTTATTTTCTAATCAGTAGTTTTAAGCAGACAAATCTTACATTTTTTAGCCAAAGATTTTTTAGACTATACATTTGTTACTGAATTAAGAACTTGGTTTACTAAGATTTCTACAAAGTTTAAATTACTTTTAACCATTTCAAACAAGTTCTTTGTCAACAATGAATTTGGCTCTTCTTACTTTTCCTTTATACCCCACAAACAACATTTGAAGTTATAAATACCACTGCAAAAGTCCTATCAAAGTTAAGAGTTAAGAGTCTGTGTTTTCCAGAGTATCATTAGCAGTGCACTGCTTAAGTCAGTCTAGCCAAACATGGCCAATATGGCGCTTACCGGCTGTCTTTCACAGTTTTGTGGAGGGCTTGGACTTGCACAGTCACCTTGATCACAAAGATGAAGTTTCCTTGGTCTTGTGGTTTTATAAATGCTCCTTTCACTGTGGTCTAAAGACAACAGCAGAGCCAGGTGCTGGCACGCCCAGATTGCCTGGAAGATTTGTTCCACCTGGTTCACCACTGATTGAAGGAGGAGGAGTTTCACCACTGAGGAGCTCCCAGGCAGTTTGTCAGCACACTTAATGAGGGAAATGGAAACCAGGTGTGTAGGAAAACAAGACAAAACAAATGGAAAATTAAAAGTGGATCTACGATGGCTAGAACACCGCCCGAACAAGGAGAGGAAACGACTTCGGTGGAAGTCGTGACAATGCCTTACAAAATGCCCAAACAATTCCTTCAAAAAGGGAGAAAAAACATTTAGGCCTAATTGAGATTGAATGGATTTATAAAATAAATTAAGTACTGTAAATTCAGTGTCTGGATTTCCAAGTAAAAATTTGGATGCCTATTGAATTTGCGTGGTGAAGGCTATTCTTGTTCTGACAACGGTTCAACTACAAAGTGGATGGTTTCATTGTGTATGAAAGTTGTATATGGATGCAATCCGTCAATAGATTAGACAGTAAGTAAGCATAACCTTCTCCACTAAAACAGGCTCTGGGGAAAATAAGACACGTTCAAACTTTACGAGCTTTACTTTGGACTTCGGAATTGTATTGCCCCACCTTTATAACCGACGTTGATCTAATATTTAACGGAAATTATTTTGCGCAGAACTTTATTTTGCACCATTTACACTTCAACAGTTTAGTGGGTGTAACACACTAGGCGTAGTGGGTGCGGAGTCAGGTGCAGGAGGCAGAAAGTTCAGAATAGCGCTTTATTACGCACAGGGAAAAGTAGTACTCTCCACGAAACTGGGCGTAATCAAACAAATGCCCAAAACAGGTAACTAAACAACACACACTACCACACGTCAACACAGTGGGAAAAATAATCAAGCCCCCACAAAGAGCAGGCGGGCCTACCGGCTTAAATAGCCCAACTCAAAATCTAAACAAGAAACAGGTGAAACAAATCAGACAAAACCAACAGAAAAGGGAAAAGGGATCGGTGGCAGCTAGTAGGCCGGTGACGACGACCGCCGAGCGCCACCCGAACAGGAAGAGGAGCCACCTTCGGTAGGAGTCGTGACAGTGACGGATCCAAGATGTCCCCCACCGGTACCCAGCACCTCTCCTCCGGACCGTACCCCTCCCAGTCCACGAGGTACTGCAGGCCCCTCACCCGGCGTCTCGAGTCCAGAATAGCACGTACTGTGTACGCCGGGGACCCCTCGATGTCCAGAGGGGGCGGAGGGACCTCCGGCACCTCACCTTCTTGCAGGGGACCAGCTACCACCGGCCTGAGGAGAGACACATGAAACGAGGTGTTAATACGATAATAGGAAGGGAGTTGTAATCTATAACACACCTCGTTTATCCTCCTCAGGACATTGAATGGCCCCACACACTGCGCCCCCAGCTTCCGGCAGGGCAAGTGGGGGATGGTTTCGGGTCGAGAGCCAGACCCTGTCCCCCGGTACGAACACGGGGGCCTCACTGCGGTGGCGGTCAGCGCTCCTCTTCTGCCGTCCACCTGCTTGCTTGAGGGATTCCTGGACGGCCCTCCAGGTCTCCTTGGAGCGCTGTACCCATTCCTCCACCGCAGGAGCTTCGGTCTGACTCTGATGCCACGGCGCCAGGACCGGCTGGTAGCCCAACACGCATTGAAATGGAGACATGTTAGTGGAGGAGTGGTGGAGTGAGTTCTGGGCCAACTCCGCCCATGGTACGTACCTTGACCACTCCCCTGGCCGGTCCTGGCAATACGACCGCAGAAACCTACCCACCTCCTGGTTCACTCTCTCCACCTGCCCATTACTCTCGGGGTGATAACCAGAGGTCAAGCTGACCGAGACCCCCAGATGCTCCATAAACGCCCTCCACACGCGGGACGTGAATTGGGGACCCCGATCAGAGATGATGTCCTCCGGCACCCCGTAGTGCCGGAAAACGTGGGTAAATAGAGCCTCCGCAGTCTGTAGGGCCGTAGGGAGACCGGGCAACGGGAGGAGATGGCAGGACTTAGAAAACCGATCCAGAACCAGAACTGTGGTGTTCCCCTGGGATGGGGGAAGATCGGTAAGGAAGTACACCGACAGGTGAGACCACGGCCGTTGTGGAACGGGGAGGGGCTGTAACTTCCCTCTAGGAAGGTGCCTAGGAGCCTTACTCTGGGCGCACACCGAATAGGAAGAGACATAGAACCTCACGTCCCTAGCCAAGGTGGGCCACCAGTACTTCCCCCTAAGACCCTGCACTGTCCTCGCCACACCAGGATGACCCGAAGAGGGTAGTGTGTGCACCCACCGAATCAATTGATCACGAACACCAAGCGGCACGTACGTACGACCAGTAGGACATTGTGGAGGCGCAGGTTCCACCTGTAACGCCCGCTCAATGTCCGTGTCCACCTCCCATACCACCGGTGCCACCAGCCTAGAGGCTGGAAGGATGGGAGTAGGATCGATGGGCCGATCCTCCGTGTCATAGAGACGGGACAGCGCGTCGGCCTTAGTGTTCAGGGAGCCTGGTCTATACGAGATGGTGAACCTATATCGGGTGAAGAACATGGCCCACCTTGCCTGACGCGGATTCAGTCTCCTAGCTGCCCGGATATACTCCAGATTCCGGTGGTCAGTCCAGATGAGAAAAGGGTGCTTACACCCCTCAAGCCAGTGTCTCCACATCTTCAGGGCCTTTACCACAGCCAACAACTCCCGGTCCCCCACATCATAGTTACGCTCAGCCGGACCGAGCTTCTTCGAAAAGAAAGCGCAGGGGCGGAGTTTCGGTGGCACCCGAACGCTGTAATAGCACGGTACCCAACCCAGCCTCGGACGCGTCCACCTCCACCATGAACGCTAAAGAGTGGTCCGAGTGAGCCAACACGGGCGCATCTGTGAACAGCGCCTTCAAACGATTGAAGGCTCTGTCAGCCTCTGCCGACCACCGCAAACGCACCAGCCCCCCCTTCAGCAATGAGGTAATGGGGGCCGCTACCTGACCAAAACCCCGGATAAACCTCCGGTAGTAATTGGCAAACCCTAAAAACCGCTGCACTTCCTTCACCGTGGTTGGAGTCGGCCAATTACGCACGGCCTTAAATCTAAACAAGAAACAGGTGAAACAAATCAGACAAAACCAACAGAAAAGGGAAAAGGGATCGGTGGCAGCTAGTAGGCCGGTGACGACGACCGCCGAGCGCCACCCGAACAGGAAGAGGAGCCACCTTCGGTAGGAGTCGTGACAGTGGGTAACGTGTTTACGCTCAATGTGATTGTGTATATAAACGGATTCACCACCTTCAAGTCGGCAGGATGGTAAACTTCAAAACTCAATGATAAGAATTTGTTTATAATACAACATAGCATTTCTTTGATGAATAAGTGTCGCAAATCTAGATACCTCAAACAACTATTTATTTCATAACTTTTTTTCCCGTCATTCTATTCACCTTTGACATAATTCCATAGGTAAGGTGGTGTTGGGACTTTTGGGGCTTGCTGTCGTCATCATCTTGATAGCAGTGCCCACAGCAATATATCTGAACGGTGAGTGGTACCACTTTCAGTTGCTTTCAATGACCCATTAAATTGTAGCCTACCATAACTGTAAAAAAAACTCTGTTCAGAATAAGTATTTTATTACTACAATAGAACACTGCATACACTGGATAATACTATTGTATTATTGTAAAAGAACACTGCATAAAATAAACACTTTTACATAATCCATGTGACATACAAATATGTAGGCCTAGTGCTTTAATACTTCAGAAATGCAGCACCTTGTTACAATATCACATCTTCTGTGCAGGTACCACATTTGTGTAGCCTACTAGCACATTTACCTCAGTTATCGCAGCTCTACAAACCCAGTCAAATGTATATTGATCTTACATTGTTATCTGTTACAATCTTATAGTCCTCCCGTGAGCCGTATCTATTTTTATCAAGACCTGTTTAATCAGGTGTAAATGCATTGTAGTCTTATGAGTCATTACAGTAGCCTATGACTTGTTGTCGTTTTCACTGGTACATTCCTCCTAGTATAGACAGTACAAGAAATCAGCGAACGCTAACTTTGAGCCCCATGTTTCAGAGGAAAAGGTGACGGCTCAGAGGACGTTCACGCTCAGTGACGTCTTCAATAGCTCCATCAGGGCCAGATCCTACAACATGCGCTGGATCTCAGGTAAAACACCCTAGAAGCCTAATCAATTAACTGTATGTAAATGAGTGGATGGCTGTTATGTTTAATCCAGTCAGTAATGGTGTGCCTGGAATGTATTACGCAACACTCTAACCCTGGAAGGATGCACGTTTAGATGTAAGCCAACAACACAATGTTCCCGTTAGAAAATGATAAGAAACAATAAAAAAAAACGATAGTAGGCCTATATACTGTCTCTATTTAAATGGCACACTTTGTCTTTTTGTTAAATCATCAGTGCTCGGTAGAGACCTGAGTAGCAACAGTGCTGATATTTCAACTTAAACGTCAGTTAGTTCGTTATTATTAAACTCCTCTCTTCTTTCCCCTCCCCCATAGACCCTGAGTATCTGCATGAAAAAGACGGCTCCATCTTCCTTCACAACCTGATCACAGGAAACAACTCAGAATTCCTGAGCAGCATCACATTTGTAAGATACCCCTCATGGGTGTGTGTGTGTGTGTGTGTGTGTGTGTGTGTGTGTGTGTCTGTCTGTCTGTCTGTCTGTCTGTCTGTCTGTCTGTCTGTCTGTCTGTCTGTCTGTCTGTCTGTCTGTCTGTCTGTCTGTCTGTCTGTCTGTCTGTCTGTCTGTCTGTCTGTCTGCGCATATTTGGAAGCAAGTATGGTGAATGAAGGAGTGTTTGTGTCATGTATAACACAGCTCCTTTTTTTTGTGGAAAACCAGGATCAAGTGGCTGCCTATGACTATGTAGTGTCTGCTGATCAAAAATATGTTGCTTTCAAGAGCAATTGGACTAAGGTAATGTCTTGTAATATTTAATGATTTGTTGCTGTTGTACTATCCTGCTGTGAAGTAGCTATGTGTGGTATGTCATTGTGGTGTGGGGGTTGTTGTTGTAGTTGCAGAATCAGACTTATGTGCCCAAAGTAATTGCCCTGCAGGGATAAATAAACTAAAACAAATAAATACATTTAATTGAATTAATGTATTCATTAATTAATATAAGTAACTGATCTGTGCTACTAATCAAATACCTAATTATAATTTGCTTCATTTGTTTCAACAGATATGGAGACACTCCTTCACAGCTTCATATTCTCTCTATGATTTTGCAGGCTCGTAAGTCTCTTTCAATTTTTCTTATCTGCAAATGTGTACTATACACACATCTTCAATATCCCTTTGACTTTGAGAATTACATATGCAGTGTAGAGAATATAGGACATTTTATTTTATTAATGGGACTAGTGACGGGAAATGGTCAACAATACTCAACAAATAGAGAAACTGAAGAGGGCCATAAATGGTAATGTTTACTGCAAATTATTTATAGGGACGCATTTACAGTGCATTCGGAAAATATTCAGACCCCTTCCCTTTTTCCACATTATGTTACAATACAGCCTTATTTCAAAACTGATTAAATAAAAAAAAATCCTCATCAAACTACACACAATACCCCATAATGACAAAATGAAAACCGGTTTAGAAATCTTTGCAAATTTATTACAAATAAAAAACAGAAATACCCTATTTACATAAGTATTCAGAGCCTTTGCTGAGACTCGAAATTGAGCTCAGGTGCAAACTATTTAATACATTTTAGAATAAGCCTGTAATGTAACAAAATGTGGAAAAAGTCAAGGGGTCTGAATACTTTCCGAATTAACTGTATATTTACATTTACATTTAAGTCATTTAGCAGACGCTCTTATCCAGAGCGACTTACAAATTGGTGCATTCACCTTATGATATCCAGTGGAACAACCACTTTACAATAGTGCATCTAACTCTTTTAAGGGGGGGGGGGGGGTTAGAAGGATTACTTTATCCTATCCTAGGTATTCCTTAAAGAGGTGGGGTTTCAGGTGTCTCCGGAAGGTGGTGATTGACTCCGCTGACCTGGCGTCGTGAGGGAGTTTGTTCCACCATTGGGGTGCCAGAGCAGCGAACAGTTTTGACTGGGCTGAGCGGGAACTGTACTTCCTCAGAGGTAGGGAGGCGAGCAGGCCAGAGGTGGATGAACGCAGTGCCCTTGTTTGGGTGTAGGGCCTGATCAGAGCCTGAAGGTACGGAGGTGCCGTTCCCCTCACAGCTCCGTAGGCAAGCACCATGGTAGCGGATGCGAGCTTCAACTGGAAGCCAGTGGAGAGAGCGGAGGAGCGGGGTGACGTGAGAGAACTTGGGAAGGTTGAACACCAGACGGGCTGCGGCGTTCTGGATGAGTTGTAGGGGTTTAATGGCACAGGCAGGGAGCCCAGCCAACAGCGAGTTGCAGTAATCCAGACGGGAGATGACAAGTGCCTGGATTAGGACCTGCGCCGCTTCCTGTGTGAGGCAGGGTCGTACTCTGCGAATGTTGTAGAGCATGAACCTACAGGAACGGGTCACCGCCTTGATGTTAGTTGAGAACGACAGGGTGTTGTCCAGGATCACGTCAAGGTTCTTAGCACTCTGGGAGGAGGACACAATGGAGTTGTCGACCGTGATGGCGAGATCATGGAACGGGCAGTCGGGAGGAAGAGCAGCTCCGTCTTGCCGAGGTTCAGCTTGAGGTGGTGATCCGTCATCCACACTGATATGTCTGCCAGACATGCAGAGATGTGATTCGCCACCTGGTTATCAGAAGGGGGAAAGGAGAAGATTAATTGTGTGTCGTCTGCATAGCAATGATAGGAGAGACCATGTGAGGATATGACAGAGCCAAGTGACTTGGTGTATAGCGAGAATAGGAGAGGGCCTAGAACAGAGCCCTGGGGGACACCAGTGGTGAGAGCACGTGGTGCGGAGACAGATTCTCGCCACGCCACCTGGTAGGAGCGACCTGTCAGGTAGGACGCAATCCAAGCGTGGGCCGCGCCGGAGATGCCCAACTCGGAGAGGGTGGAGAGGAGGATCTGATGGTTCACAGTATCAAAGGCAGCCGATAGGTCTAGAAGGATGAGAGCAGAGGAGAGAGAGTTAGCTTTAGCAGTGCGGAGCGCCTCCGTGACACAGAGAAGAGCAGTCTCAGTTGAATGACTAGTCTTGAAACCTGACTGATTTGGATCAAGAAGGTCATTCTGAGAGAGATAGCAGGAGAGCTGGCCAAGGACGGCACGTTCAAGAGTTTTGGAGAGAAAAGAAAGAAGGGATACTGGTCTGTAGTTGTTGACATCGGAGGGATCGAGTGTAGGTTTTTTCAGAAGGGGTGCAACTCTCGCTCTCTTGAAGACGGAAGGGACGTAGCCAGCGGTCAAGGATGAGTTGATGAGCGAGGTGAGGTAAGGGAGAAGGTCTCCGGAAATGGTCTGGAGAAGAGAGGAGGGGATAGGGTCAAGCGGGGCAGGTTGTTGGGCGGCCGGCCGTCACAAGACGCGAGATTTCATCTGGAGAGAGAGGGGAGAAAGAGGTCAAAGCACAGGGTAGGGCAGTGTGAGCAGAACCAGCGGTGTCGTTTGACTTAGCAAACGAGGATCGGATGTCGTCGACCTTCTTTTCAAAATGGTTGACGAAGTCATCCGCAGAGAGGGAGGAGGGGGGGGGGGAGGGGGAGGAGGATTCAGGAGGGAGGAGAAGGTGGCAAAGAGCTTCCTAGGGTTAGAGGCAGATGCTTGGAATTTAGAGTGGTAGAAAGTGGCTTTAGCAGCAGAGACAGAAGAGGAAAATGTAGAGAGGAGGGAGTGAAAGGATGCCAGGTCCGCAGGGAGGCGAGTTTTCCTCCATTTCCGCTCGGCTGCCCGGAGCCCTGTTCTGTGAGCTCGCAATGAGTCGTCGAGCCACGGAGCAGGAGGGGAGGACCGAGCCGGCCTGAAGGATAGGGGACATAGAGAGTCAAAGGATGCAGAAAGGGAGGAGAGGAGGGTTGAGGAGGCAGAATCAGGAGATAGGTTGGAGAAGGTTTGAGCAGAGGGAAGAGATGATAGGATGGAAGAGGAGAGAGTAGCGGGGGAGAGAGAGCGAAGGTTGGGACGGCGCGATACCATCCGAGTAGGGGCAGAGTGGGAAGTGTTGGATGAGAGCGAGAGGGAAAAGGATACAAGGTAGTGGTCGGAGACTTGGAGGGGAGTTGCAATGAGATTAGTGGAAGAACAGCATCTAGTAAAGATGAGGTCAAGCATATTGCCTGCCTTGTGAGTAGGGGGGGAAGGTGAGAGGGTGAGGTCAAAAGAGGAGAGGAGTGGAAAGAAGGAGGCAGAGAGGAATGAGTCAAAGGTAGACGTGGGGAGGTTAAAGTCACCCAGAACTGTGAGAGGTGAGCCATCCTCAGGAAAGGAACTTATCAAGGCGTCAAGCTCATTGATGAACTCTCCAAGGGAACCTGGAGGGCGATAAATGATAAGGATGTTAAGCTTGAAAGGGCTGGTAACTGTGACAGCATGGAATTCAAAGGAGGCGATAGACAGATGGGTCAGGGGAGAAAGAGAGAATGTCCACTTGGGAGAGATGAGGATCCCAGTGCCACCACCCCGCTGACCAGAAGCTCTCGGGGTGTGCGAGAACACGTGGGCAGACGAGGAGAGAGCAGTAGGAGTAGCAGTGTTATCTGTGGTAATCCATGTTTCCGTCAGTGCCAAGAAGTCGAGGGACTGGAGGGAAGCATAGGCTGAGATGAACTCTGCCTTGTTGGCCGCAGATCGGCAGTTCCAGAGGCTGCCGGAGACCTGGAACTCCACGTGGGTCGTGCGCGCTGGGACCACCAGGTTAGAGTGGCAGCGGCCACTCGGTGTGAAGCGTTTGTATGGTCTGTGCAGAGAGGAGAGAACAGGGATAGACAGACACATAGTTGACAGGCTACAGAAGAGGCTACGCTAATGCAAAGGAGATTGGAATGACAAGTGGACTACACGTCTCGAATGTTCAGAAAGTTAATCTTACGTTGCAAAAATCTTATTGACTAAAATGATTAAAATGATACAGTACTGCTGGCTGGTGAAGTAGGCTAGCTAGCAGTGGCTGCGTTGTTGACTTTGTTTGAAAGTGTAGCTGGCTAGGTAACCTCGATAACTGGCTAGGTAACCTCGATAACCTCGATAATTACTCTAAACTAGGAGAGCGGTGGCGCGGCGACGAAAATAGCTGGCTAGCTAACCTCGATAATTACTCTAAACTACGCAATTATCTTAGATACAAAGACAGCAAAGACAACTATGTAGCTAGCTAACACTACACTAATCAAATCGTTCCGTTGTAATGTATTATTAGTTTCTACAGTGCTGCTAGTCGGTAGAAGTTGACTAGCTAGCTAGCAGTTGTTGACTTAGTAGGAGAACGGTGGCGCGGCGCGGCGGACGAAAATAGCTGGCTAGCTAACCGCGATAATTACTCTAAACTACACAATTATCTTAGATACAAAGACAGCAAAGACAACTATGTAGCTAGCTAACACTACACTAATCATGGTATATGGTGTTTTGTCAAACTCAAAGACATTAATAATGTTCATTTTTTATTTATTCTCATTTTAGGACATTTCTCAGTACACCAGACATTCCTCACCAAGTCCATTTGTTTGCATGGGCGCCAACAGGGAACAAAATGGTAGGTTAAAAGGACACTTGAGAGAAACCATTGGATTCATTTATATACTGTACTATGCTTTTCTGGTGGCTGACCGATTACATGTCTTCCAAACACTCATCATCAATAGGACTGACCCAACAACACAACATGCACTTTTGTTTGTCTTCAGTTCAAAGCTGGAACGCTCAAAGATCACATTTTCATCACGCTCCAAATAAATAACTTATTCACAACATGTAATAATAGGTTGCTGTTACTCTAAACATAATATTGCAGGTTACTAGGACAACCAAAAGACATTGCACACTATTGTGCATATTGCAGTGTTATACCACGGTTAAAGAGGAACTCGAGTCATTAAGACTTATCTCAATATCTCTGTTCCTCTCACATACAGGCCTTTGTGTGGGAAAATGATGTCTATGTGAAGACCAGCCCTACTGCTAAGGCCATACAGGTGACCTCAAACGGAAAACACAACAAAATCTTAAATGGCATCCCAGATTGGGTGTATGAGGGTAAGCAATACATACAAGAAGGCAGCTGTGAATCTTACATACCTCTTACTATAACTAGTACATATTAGTCAGCACTGTGATGTGAATTGTGTCAAATGTGATCATACATTAACAAGTTTCTCTTTCGACACCACGGGAGTCTGTGAACAGCTTAAGCCACAACACACAAAATAGATGTGCCATCCTGATGTAGGCCTAACGGTGTTTTTTGATTGTTTGTAAGAGGAAATGTTCTCTTCTTACGAGGCAATGTGGTTACCTGGAGGGAAGTATCTGGCCTATGCTGAGTTTAACGACACTCTGGTCCAAAACATAGAGTATTCCTGGTATGGGAAGGAACAGTATCCCGACACTGTCATTTTCCCCTATCCTACGGTAAGATAACATGTTTGATGTTTGATGTGTATCTAAAAAGTGTGCTGGAGTAGGTCATTACTGGCATGAGGTTCTGAGGCAGTTGATAAGGGAACTGGACTCTGGACCATAAGGCCTCTGGGTTAAAAGCATGTTGTTTTATCACAACTCAGGGTGCATTCAGGTCTAAGCTGTCCCAATAAAATTATATTGGTCCATGATTTCCCAATTCTGAAACCTCTCTTGACGACTATGTATTTGAATACAGTCATATACTCTGTATCGTCACATATTAATGCATTGATACTGTGTGTATAGTCATTATAAAGCAAGACGTAAAAAAATACATTTTAAAGATGTGGTTGCTTGTCAGAAAGAAACCTATAAGACCCAAAGTTTATTTTTATTTAATTGTAATTGTTTTGCATAAATGTATTTTTTTCTACATCTTCTAGCCTGGTACTCCCAAGCCAGTGGTGAAGCTGTTTGTGTATGATATTACAAACATATCAAACATCACAGAAGTTGTTGTGCCAGCTTCAGTTGGAGCAAGGTAATGAAACTCTGTAGTACACAATACATTATACAATGTATTCAGTAGGAGAGAAACGCATTGCATTGGAATTTTAAAATCTATTTTAGGCGTAAGCTGTGATCACTATTTGGCCACAGTCACCTGGGTAACTGATGAACGCATCGATGTCCAGTGGCAGAAGAGGAAACAGAATCAGCTCCGCTTTCAGATCTACGACTTCAACACAGTCGGAAACACCTGGATCCAGAATGCGCTGGAGGTACGTCATAACAACCCCCCCCCCACCCGCTTTCTCGCCGCCCCTCCCCTCCTCTCCACTCTACTCCATTCCCCTCCTCTCCTCTCCCCTCCCCTCCACACCTCTCCCCTCTCCTCTCCTCAGATAACTTGTTGGTCCTAATACAGTTGAAGTCAGAAGTTTACATACACCTTAGTTAGCCAGATACATTTAAACTCAGTTTTTCACAATTCTTGGCATTTAATCCTAGTAAAAATGCCATGTCTTAGGTCAGTTAGGATCACCACTTTATTTTAAGAATGTGAAATGTCAGAATAATAGTAGAGAATGATTTATTTCAGCTTTTATTTATTTCATCACATTCCCAGCGGATCAGAAGTTTACATTCACTCAATTAGTATTTGGTAGCATTAACTTTAAATTGTTTAACTAGGGTCAAATGTTTCGGGTAGCCTTCCACAAGCTTCCCACAATAAGTTGGGTGAATTTTGGCCCATTCCTCCTGACAGAGCTGGTGTAACTGAATCAGGTTTGTAGGCCTTGCTTGCACACGCTTTTTCAGTTCTGCCCACAAATTTTCTATAGGACTGAGGTCAGGGCTTTGTGATGGCCACTCCAATACCTTGACTTTGTTGTCCTTAAGCCATTTTGCCACAACTTTGGAAGTATGCTTGGTGTCATTGTCCATTTGGAAGACCCATTTGCGACCAAGCTTTAACTTCCTGACTGATGTCTTGAGATGTTGCTTCAATATATCCACATAATTTTCCTGCCTCATGATGCCATCTATTTTGTGAAGTGCACCAGTCCCTCCTGCAGCAAAGCACCCCCACAACATGATGCTGCCACCCCCGTGCTTCACGGTTGGGATGGTGTTCTTCGGCTTCCCCCTTTTTCCTCCAAACATAACTATGGTCATTATGGCCAAACAGTTCTATTTCTGTTTCATCAGACAAGAGGACATTTCTCCAAAAAGTACGATCTTTATCCCCATGTGCAGTTGCAAACAGTAGTCTGGCTTTTATATGGCGGTTTTGGAGCAGTGGCTTCTTCCTTGCTGAACGGCCTTACAGGTTATGTCGATATAGGACTCGTTTTACTGTGGATATAGATACATTTGTACCTATTTCCTCCAGCATCTTCACAAGGTCCTTTGCTGTTGTTCTGGGATTGATTTGCACTTTTCGCACCAAAGTACGTTCATGTCTAGGAGACAGAACGTGTCTCCTTCCTGAGCGGTATGACGGCTGCGTGGTCCCATGGTGTTTATACTTGCGTATAAACAAATCCAAGAAATACCCCTTACTTATTGATGTGTATGAATTAATTAACCTCTGTGAATACATTATCTGCTTTGTCTTATGATGAATCGTTGTACCAATAAGGAGGGCCTGGAGTTAATCCTGACCACATGACTTGAGCAGGAAATACTCTTGGCCCTAGTTAAATTCAGAAGTCTGCAGTGTTTTCTGGTGAGCTCAAGTGGTCAGGGAAAACTCTGGGCCCTAGTTAAATTCAGAAATCTGCAGTGTTTTCTGGTGAGCTCAAGTGGTCAGGGAAAACTCTGGGCCCTAGTTAAATTCAGAAGTCTGCAGTGTTTTCTGGTGAGCTCAAGTGGTCAGGGAAAACTCTGGGCCCTAGTTAAATTCAGAAGTCTGCAATGTTTTCTGGTAAACTCAAGTGGTCAGGGAAAACTCTGGGCACTAACAATAATGTTTGTCTTTCTCTTTTGTGTTCCAGGTATGCAGGGCCTTGCAGTCAGAAAGCAGATTTCCGCTATAGGTTAGGCTGGGCCGCATACCTGGCGAGCACGGAGAAGGTCATTGTTGCCAGCTTCGATGGTAGGGGAAGTGGTTACCAAGGCGACAATGCACTCCATCTACCGACGTCTGGGAACCTATGAGGTGGAAGATCAGATAATGGCCGCAAAGTAAGGTTGAACTGTGGTTGAACAGTAGCCAAGTCGATAGCTATGCCCAACTGACTCAAACAGGTTGCTTTGTATTATACTGTGTCACACTGCAAAAGTGACATTAAGATAACATGATATATTGAGAATCTGGGTTCGAGTCCAGGCTCTGTCGCAGCCGGCCTCGACCGGGAAACCCATGGGACGGTGCACAATTGGCCCAGCGTCGTTCAGGTTAGGGGAGGGTTTGGCTGGCAGGGATGTCCTTGTCCCATCGCGCACTAGCAACTCCTGTGACGGGCCGGGCGTAGTGCACGTTGACACGGTCACCAGGTGTACAGTGTTTCCTCCGACACATTGGTGCGGCTGGCTTCCAGGTTAAGTGGGCGTTGTGTCAAGAAGCAGTACGGCTTGGTCGGGTTCTGTTGTGGACGGGAGTTGCAGTGGAGACAAGACAAAAATGGAGGAGAAAAAGTGGTAAAAAAATACATAATAAATAAACATTATATAACACAATATATTTCTACATGGATATTTAGAGATTCCAAGGCTTTTTTGGTTTGCGCTTTATGATGCAATAGCCTGGTTGACAGATCTTTATCCAACTCCTCTTCATCTCCACTTTCATGCTAAATATATCCTGTCTGGTAGGACAGGGAGCTGGGAGTGGAGTTTTCAAATGTGGAATGGCAGTGGCCCCAGTTTCCAAGTGGGATTATTATGGTATGCCATTCTGTTATTGATATGTTATTAATATATTTACAATAATCTACATGTTAGTTAAATATATAAGTGTAAATCATTGGAAATTATCCATACGTCCACTACTTTCAATATTTCAGATACAATCTACACAGAACGTTACATGAATCAACCTTCAGAAAATCTTGAATTCTACAACGTAAGTTTACCAACGCCAACATTTTAAATGGCCATTTATACATACTATTTTATACTATGGCCTGTATTAGCCAACTGGTATTAATCTCCACGGACATAACTACATCTAAATGTGTTTTACAGAACTCCACAGTGACAGCCAGAGCTAAGAACTTCAAATCAGTGCAATGCCTTCTGGTCCATGGGACAGCAGATGGTGAAGCCTCCTCTAGTATTTCTGGAATGTTCTTTAAAAACACACCACCTGTGCAATTAACAACCGTACAATGTTTAGAGTCTAGACTATTCATTTGACTCTGTAAACCCATTAGTTGATGAAGCTAAAAGTGTTAACTAATCAGTGTACATACTTTTCCTGAGGCTTTCCCATATCATATGAGAATAGGAAAACACTGCACATCGGATACTGTTAAATTGTTATTTATATCTCTCTATTTGTTTCAGACAATGTCCATTTTCAGCAAGCTGCTCAGATCTCTGCAGCTCTGGTTGAGGAACAAGTGGACTTTGAGGCTATGGTAAATATTTCGATTTTAGATAGGCTTTATACCTCAATGAACCTCCTCCATGAAAACACTTCTCCAATAAACAAATGATCTGTGCTTATTCCTTCTTTCTATCACTTTACTACAGTGGTACACGGACAAGGACCATGGTCATGATGGTTCAGCCAATCAGCATGTCTATACCCACATGAGTCACTTCCTCCAGAGTTGCTTCGCCTGATGCCATTCGAATGAATGATGCCCAACCTGATGCTTGCCGAACGATAACCAAACTGCCAGAAATTCATTTGTAATTCACTTGGACAGCAGGTTGCCTAGCGGTTAAGACCATTTGGCCAGTTACCAAAAGGTCACTGGTTTGAATCGCCAAGTCGACTAGGTGAAAAATCTGTCGATGTGCCCTTGAGCAAGGCACTTAACCATAATTGCTCATGTTAGTAGCGCTGCATAAGAACGTCTACTAAATTATGTAAATGTAATTGAAAGTTGTCCTATTTTTTGATAAATTAAGTTGTTTGAGCCAGTACCCAAACATACACTCCAAAAGACTATCCTCTCTCTATGCAGTTATGAAACAATGATGTCAGCAGGATTGATCTATCACTGTTCGTTCTGAGCCTCACCGCGAGTTATGAGGTTACATTTGAAATGAAGAATGTGATTATATTGAAATACCAAAGAGCTTTGTGAGAACTGATCAGCCAGTGACTAAGCATGTCTGACTTGTATCCATTAAGGGGCCTTGATTGCACTGTTTTATCCTCGAGGTATCAACATTAATGTCAATGCATTATATTGCTTTGCATTTTATTGTACAAACATACTGCATGTTTTTATAGAGGGAATCTTGGAAGACCTTTGTACCTACAGTGTGTGTGTATACTGTTTCAATAAAATTGTTTAAATCTAGATTGTGGATTCTTACTGTAGGGGATCGACAGTACAAAAGTTTGGACACACCTACTCATTCAAGGGTTTCTCTTAATGGTGTACTATTTTCTACATAATAGTGAAGACATCAAAAACTATGAAATAACACATATGGAATCATGTCGTAACCAAAAAAGTGTTAAACAAATCAAATTATATTTTAGATTTTAGATTCTTCAAAGTAGCCACCCTTTGCCTTGATGACAGCTTTGCACACTCTTGGCATTCTCTCAACCAGCTTCATGAGGAATGCTTATCCAACAGTCTTAAAGGAGTTCCCACATATGCTGAGCACTTGTTTTTCCTTCACTCTGCGGTCCAACTCATCCCAAACCATCTCAATTGGTTTGAGGTTAGGTGATTTCGAGGTCAGGTCATCTGCTGCAGCACTCAATCACTCTCCTTAGCCCTTACACAGCCTGGAGATGTGTTTTGGGTCATTGTCCTGTTGAAAAACAAATGATAGCCCCACTAAGTGCCGACCAGATGGGATGGCGTATCGCTGCAGAATGCTGTGGTAGCCATGCTGGTTAAGTGTGCCTTGAATTCTAAATAAATCACTGACAGTGTCACCAGCAAAGCACCATCACACCTCCTCCTCCATGCTTCACGGTGGGAACCACACATGCGGAGATCATCCGTTTACCTACTCTGCATATCACAAAGACACGGTGGTTGGAACCAACAATCTCAAATTTGGACTCAGACCAGACCAAAGGACAGATTTCCACCAGTCTAATGTCCATTGCTCGTGGTTCTTGGCCCAAGAAAGTCTCTTCTTCTTATTGGTGTCCTTTAGTAGTGGTTTCTTTGCAGCAATTCGACCATGAGGCCTGATTCACGCAGTTTCCTCTGAACAGTTGATGCTGAGATGTGTCTGTTATTTGAATTATGTGAAGCATTTATTTCTGAGGATGGTAACTCTAATGAACTTATCCTCTGCAGCAGAGATAACTCTGGGTCTTTCTTTCCTGTGGTGGTCCTCATGAGAGCCAGTTTCATCATAGTGCTTGATGGTTTTTGCGACTGCACTTGAAGAAACTTTAAAAGTTCTTGACATTTTCCGGATTGACTGACCTTCATGTCTTAAAGTAATGATGGACTGTTGTTTCTCTTTTCTTATTTGAGCTGTTCTTGCCATAATATGGACTCTGTCTTTTACAAAATAGGGCTATCTTCTGTATACCACCCCTACCTTGTCACGACACAACTGATTGGCTCAAACACATTAAGAAGGAAAGAAATTCCACAAATTAACTTTTAACAAGGCACGCCTGTTAATTGAAATGCATTCCAGATGACGACCTCATGAAGCTAAGCTGTTTGAGACAATGCCAAGAGTGTGCAAAGCTGTCATCAAGGCAAAGGGTGGCTACTTTGAAGAATTTAAAATATAAAATATATTTTGATTTGTTTAACACTTTTTTTGGTTACGACATGATTCCATATGTGTCATTTCATAGTTTTGATGTCTTCACTATTATTCTACAATGTAGAAAATTGTAAAAATAAAGAAAAACCCTTGAACGATTAGGTGTGTCCAAACGTGACTGGTACTTTATAATCAAAATCAAAATGACTTTGGTTTGACATAATCATTTGATATCATCTGTAAATGGTTTATAAGTACATTCAGTAAATGGTAATGCAGGTATAGGCTTTGAATAACACATGAATTCATGTTATCTAAAAGCGTATGATCAACAGGACCCACAATGGAAATGTTCTTGTCTTAAATGGGTGACCAAAGGAAAAACACCCCAAAAATAGTTTCCATCTCTGATTCTATCATAGTTAATATAATCCACAAACCCTGACTCAGCTTCCCATTTACAGTAAACACACACACACATACACACACACATACACACACACACACACACACACACACACACACACACACATACACACACACACACACACACACACACGACACACTATTTGACAGGATGCCATCTTGTTTGATTTCTACACCTAAGTGACAGCTGTTTTCTCGCATGGATAATGCCACATCTTCCATTTTAAACAGACGTTTCATTGCGAGTTAATCCACTGCAACCAAACGGGGCCCTATGTGTAATGGATTGAGAGTAACAAATGGGTGTAACAGAGTGGGAGAGCGGGAGGATTGGGCCACCGGAGCAGACCCGGCCTCATGGCCATGCTATATAAGACCCCCACAGCCAGTCAGATCACCAAGATACAACCACAAGGAACCAGGACTGAAGCACAGGATCACTCCCTTTCAGACACACATTTCATCTCTTCTACCCGCACATTAACAGGAACAGGTGAGTTTCTTGCAGCCAGGACACGTCTTAATTGATTTAGGAAAATCTGTTTCAAAACTGGATTTGTTTTTCCATTGTGAACAAAACCTTTGATTTTGTCAATGGATGTATGATTGATATGGAGCCTTTTGCTTGTCAATGTAAAATGTACATGACTGTCTTCGGCTAAGTTACTCAATTGTGGTTCTGTCTGCAGGTCACAATGTTTGGCATCCACTCCCTGGCTGGTGTGCTCCTCATGGTCATTGTACAGAGCAGTTGGCAAGTCCCTCTACAAGAGGCTGAGGACAACTCAAGGTACAGCTCAAAAATGTTATATTTTCCATGGAGGGAAATGATCCCAATTTTCCATGGGATATTTTAACAAATATTTTCAGAACATATCATAGGGAAAAAAAGCGCACAACGCACAGTATCAACGTAGACTACAGACGGAATGACTAGTGTTTAACACATAATGTACACGTATCCAACAGCAACTGTCAATCAAAAGTAGACTATAATGAGGCATCTATCAGCATAATTTCAGCATTAAAGATTCTTCTTCTCCTGTAGCTTAGAGACAGCAGGCCCACTATTGGAGGATTTGATGGGCGTATTTAACATGAATAGACATTCCGAGGGAACCTTCTCTAACGACAGGTACAGTAAATCCTGGTACAGTAAATACCAGGAAGAAAGGATGGCTCAGGACTTTGTTCAATGGCTTATGAACTCCAAGAGGAGGGGGTGAGTGTTTCAACAGAGTAATATTATATATTTTTAGGCTTATGACTCATATTATACTGCGGGGTGTAGAAATAATAATATATTTTTCATAATGAGAACCAGGACAGTTCAGTCTTTTGGAAACTATTACTGTGATGAATACTGTATATCTTGAGTTGAACAATCAAAGATTTGGATGGAGATATTACAGATTTAAACTTCATCCCAAAAATGTTTGTCTAAAGCACCATGTATATTATGGCATTGTTTGTACATACAGAGAAAGGATAGCAATGTACTGAGCAACATATTCATATACACAATCCTTCCAAGTCAAACAAAGTATCTTGATGTTATTAACACTACTCATCACTTTGAAACTAATACCACCCATCCATTTTCATTATCAACTTATCCTCAACTTCTATATCAATACATACACTTAAAATACAATATTTGAGGGTTTTACTAGCAAAGTTAGTGAAAAACAGTTATAAGAACTCAGAGGCTATTTTAGCTGAGCCAGAATGATTTCACAGTACTATAATTGGTTGAGTGGAGTTTTGTATCCATCACACCATTTCCTCTCTACCTCCATCTAGTGGTCCATCCAAACGACATGCCGATGGGACCTACACCAGCGACGTGAGCACCTACCTACAGGACCAGGCGGCCAAGGACTTTGTTTCCTGGCTCAAATCAGGACGGGCCAGACGAGAGTAGGCTTCCCTTCACCCTACAGTACCAACATCTTGTGTGTCATGTCTGACGCGAGAAGAAGAGAGAGAGAAAAGATAATCAACAACTTAGTTAATTTATCCATTGCCGCACCGTTGCTTTCTGCTTTCTTAAGGCCTGTGTTGACATTTCATGTGGTCGTGCCCAATAAATCCCATTAACCTATGCTCTGCATTTATTGATACATTTATTGATATTTGCCCCTCGGATGACTGTGTTGACTGGGTTGGAAGAGAGCGTATCACACAGTTGCTGTGTGCATAAACACCTGTTCAGGGAACAAAGGTGTCCTCTAATGCACAATGAATGACTACAGCTACAGATCACTACTTCCGAAATCATCCAATAGTCATAAGGCGCAACTAGAAAAGGGTACATTTCCTGAAGAAAATTTGTATTCTTGCTTCAGCCGACTAAAAGTTGAACCCAACGTGGTTGGTAATTGTGTACAGAAGTATTGTGTGTGGAAGTATTGAGTGTGGAAGTATTTTGTGTGGAAGCATTGTGTTTGGAACCACTGACAAGTGTGTGTTATCTTGTGTACTGTACCTAGATCTGCAGAGGAGAGCAGGAATGGTCCAATGAGCAGAAGACATGTAGATGGGAGCTTCACCAGCGACGTGAACAAGGTGCTAGACAGCTTGGCTGCCAAAGAGTATTTACTCTGGGTCATGACCTCCAAAACCTCAGGGAAAAGGTAAACATCAGAACACAACCAGAACCTGTATGAAAGGGTACCATATTCCCTATATAGTGCACCAAGGCTCTGATTAAAACGAGTGCATATGGTGCCATTTTAGACACGTTTGTAAATGGAGTGTCTTGCCTACATCAATATTTGATCAATAGTTTTTTGTTGTCACACTCTTTTTCTCTGTATCTTTCTCTCTCCCACTAAACGATGTTACTGTATGGTGTCACAGATTGATCATTTGGTTTATTGTTTATTTCAGTAACAAACGTCAAGAAGATCATTGAAAGAAGACAAACGCTTCCTTGTTCAAGAGAAACGTGGATACTGTGCTACAAATGATAAACCTTGACAAAAACTAAAAGCCATACTTAAAAAGCCATACTGCTTAGCATTGTTGTAATGTTGATACAATGTTGGAAATACTTAGATTGTTTACTCTACATTATGTGATAAAAAAAACCCAGATCATGTATTCTTCCTTAACTTTGTGGTGCATAATGCATCAGGTCAGTTGTCAAATTATACAAATATTTTTCTATAAATTAACATTATTTTCTATATTTGTAATGTTGAAAGAAAGGGAACATGGTAAAAACTCAGATATAATGTGCAAAACTATCTGGTAACATTTGTGTGAATTTGGTTTTTATCCCATATGTATCAAAACCTGCTCTGCAAAATTAAACTCTTTCATTGTGTTTGCTGTACTATGTTTTTGACTAGCCATGCATCCATACCAATGGAATCCCAAACTATTTCAGTTCATGGTGCTGAAAAAAACCCATCACAACATTCAACTGTTGTGCCAATGATAGTAGTTTATGTACTAGACTAGAGTTGAGAAACTGTGGTTTTGCGTCTCAAAGAAGCTCTGTCCATGGTTCTGAAACCGAAATGCATGGCATTCAAGTAACGTCCTTTTTAGTTATAGAAAATACTTATAATAGCTTCTTCTTTTTGAATTGGTGAACCAGAGTTTTTAGTGAACAGCTGAATTCTAGAACGTTCACGGAAAAAAACGACTGTTCAGATTAGCTCAACGGAAAAACACGATGCCCCTAAACTACAGCTAAAATTGGTTGGATAAAGGGAGAGGGTGAGATAGAGGACTCGTACAAAATAAGCAAAATAGCTGCCCATGTACCTGATCTTGTTGTCTACAGCACCCTCATTAACGATACCCTCTACGCAGAGAACTTCCATGGAGTCCTTCTCTTCGCGGATGTATCAGGCAAACTAATCTCAGTAATTTAGCTAGCTACATTAGCTATCTCGCTAGCTAACATGAGCTGGAATCCCGTTTCGATCTACATTTAGAAGCTAGCTAGCTAACGTTAGCTAGCTAGTGGGTTAGCTAGCTAGCTAAGCTAGCTAGCTAACCCACTAGCTAAAAGTCAACTAATCCATTTTGTATATTTTTTAGGCTTCACTAATCTGACTGAGAAATTCAGTTTGAGTAGCAAGAAAGACTATGGAGCAGACGAGTTGACACGCACACTCAACAGCTACATTGGGGAAACAGTCAGTCGTAAATTAGCTGTGGTTTCATTAAGTTAAAGCAATACAATATCAATCTAACCTGATGTACCGTTAGTTAACTTAACTTAGACTAAGTTAGTCAAAAAAAAAATATTACCAAGCAATGTTTGTTGCCTGTATTTCAGATATCCTTGATGCTGGGGGAGATATTATGAATTATGCAGGTAACAATAGGCTTCCCTCTCAGCTTTAAGACAAAGATTCACCATGATCACAATTCCTAGCTACAGTACTATTCTACTCGTCATGGCCAAACAACTTTTAATCACAGGCGATGCCATCTTGGCTCTATGGACGGTGGAGAGGGTCCAGCTCAGTGAAGTAATCTCCCTGGTGGTCAAATGCAGCCTCAACATCTAGGACCAGTGTGGAGTCCAGGAGACGGATGTGGGCTGTCAGCTGAAAGTTAAAATAGGTCGTTGTCTGAGTCTCATACAGGCTGAGAGACATGTTGGTGCTATAACACCAGGGCCTGTATTCACAAAGAGTGCAGATCTAGGATCAGTTTTTCCTTTGAAATCAATCACTGGCATTTCACTGCACCTGCAATAACATCTGCTAAATATGTGTATGAATAGAATTTGATTTCATTTTGATTTGAATAAGGGGGAACTGATCCTAGATCAGTACTATACACTTTGTGAATTTGTGCCCTGATTATCCGGCTACACTTGACTTCATAGGCAACTAGAACCTCAAATATGATACCCTTTATCCTCTGCTGTCGAGAGAGCCGTGAAGGTGTGTGTGGGGGATAGATGGATAGATGGATACAGCTATGATAAATGCAGTTTCAAGTAGGCGGGTGGTCGCAAGATGACTGTATGTAAATAGTGTCATTCAATGCAGGTGCGATACATCAAGCGAGAGCCCAGTTTCTCTGTTGAGAAGTACCAGGATTCAATAGGAACGTCTGTAGAGCATGAATAAGTGACAAGAGGTACAGTAAAGAGAGTAGCTAGATATCAGCCTGTGATATTTCTACTTGCATGGTTGTGTTGTAACAGCCTAACCAGTCCTTTTTTTGGTCTACAGATTGTGTGAGGAGAGCATCTCGACTGATGCCAAACGCCGAGCTCGAGAAAACTTTACGGAAGTACATCATGAAAACGGTTTTGCAGAACGTAAGAACCTACCTACTACCGTCCTCTTTATTTACAAAAACAATTTTGTTTTTCAAAATCAGAATCATGTATTTGTGAATGTATAAATGTAGGCGCGGTTTTAACGTCCACACTACTACTTACCTAGAATTAAGAAATGTATTGAGCAAACATTCTAATAAGTATGCTAGTATGGTCACTGGAACGTAACCATGGTTTTCTATTCTGACCTCTCCTCCCTCATTAGATAGATGACGACTAGCCTCTGGGGTATCTGTCTGAGATGCGCCCGGCCACCATAGTGTTTGTCAACATGCAGTTCAAGGGAGGAGAGAGTGACCAGGAGCAGTGTATGACCATCCACCAGGCTGCCATTGGCATCGGTCAGCAGATAGTCAAGCACCACAGGAGGGTCAACAAAGTGTTCATGTTTGACAAGGTCAGTTAGTGGTTTATTCAAGGTGGAATCCTGGGGGTTTATTCACTAGGAACCAAATGAAAGCAAACGGGATGAAACTGGGAGGGACTAACCTGAACTTGTACAATAAGAAACACGTTGTTGCAAAACGTTTTGGTACGGTGTGAACTAATGAATACACCCCAGCAGTTCTCTGTTCCCGGTGGCAATGAGAAAAACGGGGGCACTCACCAATACTTTCTTCTTCAGTCAAACCCACTGTATGTTTTTAAATAACAAGGAGTATGTTGCAGGGCTGTACTTTCCTCTGTCTGTTTGGGCTCCCTGGGGACAAGCGGGAGGATGAGAGTGCCCACGCCTCATGACCTTTGCCAGAAAGAGATCCGAAACCTCAAGTAAGGCCCATTTCAGCCTAATATTCTAGGACCACATGCCTTTACTTTTTATCAAGCTACAGATGTAGGATTTTAATTTGATCACCCTGTTGCAGGACATTTTAAATTTGTAGTGTATTTGAGGTTTAAAAAGGCTTCTGAAGTGTGTAATTTCCACTTTGAAATTTCAGACTTGATTTTCCCTTATGAAAAATGTATCAACTCCTACAAAAATGTCTATGAATTACAATCCACATAATAATTCACATTTCCTGTTGCTACAGGACTATTTTCCTGCTCTAGCAAACTGGCTCAAATTAAGATCCTACATCTGTATTACACTTGAGTGCAATATGTTGTATAGGTAGTTAACAAAAGGTCCAATGTTGTCCAACAGGACTGTCTCTGTTGGAGTAACCACAGGTCCAATATTCTGTGGTGTAGTAGGACATCCAGTGAGGCATGAATACACAGGTACAATCCCCTTGACATCGTCTTGAACTCTCAGGTAGAACTGTGCTTTGCCACTGCCACCTTACTATAACTTGTTGTAGCACCTTTTATATTATTTGAACTCGCATACTATTGTGTTCAGATTTTGTACAAGTTTTACCAGTTTGACCTACGAACTTTGAACTCTACCTTCTGTGTCCTTTGCTGTTAGTGATTGGTCGTAAGGTGAACCTGGCGTCACGGCTGATGATGCACAACCCCGGGGTGGTGTCACGCGACAGCGAGACTTGCTACTATTCAGAACTGCCCGCGTTTTATTTGAACGAGCTGCCCAAGAAAGCCATGAAGGGGAGTCAAGAACACTGGAGTCCTATATCAGTTCATGACCAATAAACATCAGATGTACGACCATCTGATGTGACCAACATCATTTATAGTCCATTAACTCGTGACTCCTACTCACTTTCATATTGAGCACTGTACTATTGTCATGTTAGATAATTCTGTGTATTGTTGTGGCTTTCTTCTATTGAAATGCTACATAGTGAGACATATTGCAATTGTAATAAGAACATACATACTTATTAAACAAAATGTCATCTCCAGAACTGTTGGTAAAGCACCTATGTCCGTTGAGAGAGAGGAGGGGTATCCTCTTTTGGGTGAGTTTTCTCAAGTATTGACGATTATGAAGGACATGCATTCATCGTGGAAGATCACGTTGATTTGAATGATATGTTGCGCTCAAATGCTCCCGAGGCCGAGAGAAAGAAATTGAAGTGTACTCCGGCATGCTGAAGGGCTTCTTGGAGGCCAGGGCTGCCCGGTCACAACAACTACAACAATGTTTTGATCTACGAGGGGCCTATCGGCTATGGCAAGTGCCGCCTGCTGGCTGAGGTGGTATACAGAACAGCCAAGGATGGAGTCAGGTCAGTGCAGAACTGTAAGAGCTACGCCGAGCGAGAGGGTGTCCTCCTCACCAAGATCCTAGACCCAAAGATGAGGCAGAACGTCTGCCTTCTCAATGGTATCCTGCTAGTCAAGGTAGGTGAGATCTCTGAACGTTCCTTTTCTGAAAGTTATTATTCTGTTTCGTAGTAGCTAACGAGGGTAGATGGATCTTTTCTGTAAGATCTGTTCTATGCTTTTAGTTTCCTGTGTCTAAGGATGTCACTCATGGACAGTCAAGAAGAACAAGAAGATGAGGAACTACTTTCTGGAGTTGTTTTGCAATGTACTGTGGAAGATAATAACGTGGATGATGTAAAAACATGACTTAGGTGGCAATTGATTGTTTGATGACTTAGAAATCAATTGATACGTGATAACTACGTGTGTGTGGTCTGTCCAGTTCCCCGAGGACGAGCCGTGCGCATATGTGCTGGACCAGGCTCACTTTGTGGCTCAAGCCTCATTGGCCCTCCTGCTCGAAGCATGTGAAAGAGCCTCGGTTCTGGTGTGTATGGCCCTCCTCCCCCACACCAGTCAGAGCGGGCCCTTCCCGGAGCTTAGCCGCATCATCAAGGACCCCTGGACCCTCTACCTTAACCTGCCTGGGCTGGAGCTCCCCGTCATCGCCCAGCTAGCCTGCCAGATCCTGGGGGTGGTCCGCATCCCTAGCGAGGTGGAGCTGTACGTGTACACAAACACGCACACACACACTGTGTGAATACACATACATTACACATATCGACTCTCCGAGGGTGTCTCAGGGGGAGTTGGGAGTTTCACACCTCACACACGTTCAGGTTACCCACTTGTACATGCAGTGAAACAAGACAAATACAAGCATTTGACCATAGACTCCTCAAAGACAATGGCTTGGGAATTGGGACTGTTGTGAATACCTAAACTAAACCGAAGCACCGTTATCCAGAGGAAGTAAAAAGTAATTTATTTAAATGTACACTTTTGAATTGGCTTGTCGACTGTATAGCTATTTTATGAAGACTCATTCTAAGGCTGTCATTGTCTCATTACATGAATATCTCACAGAAGAAGCCGGAGTTACCTTATAAAAACATATGTATAAATTAAAAGTGTAATCTGTTTTCTAGGTTCCTGGTGGAGAGAAGCCATGGAGTTCCATACTACTGTGAGGAGCTCTTGAAGAGTCTGTAATCTGGGCAATCTGATCGTGGTCGAGGAGGTGGAGGAGGAGGAGGAGGCTAAAAACGTAGACATCCTGTTCCCTGAGCCCACCCTGGTGGTACACTGCTCCAAACCCAGCCAGGTGGGGCAAGAGGAGGACGCCAGGGCCGGAACGCTGGGTAGGAAGATGGATCTGTTGGCTGAAAATGTCTGAGTGGGAGGTCTCCCGGCCTATTAACACCCTTGTCTGTGAAACAGACAGACCTATTGGCTGAGAATATATGAGTGGCAGGTTTCCCAGTTTGTGAAACACTGTAAGGTTGCAGGGCCACCCAAGGCATCCGTGTTGAAATCTCGCAAGATCACAGCCCTGGACCATTTTGTCGACCGTGCTTTGGTCTGTTTTGTCGGAGAAGCTGCCAAATTCCACAAAGTTTCCATCTCTCTGACATTGAAAGGTGTAGTACAGGGATCCTGTATTCTGCCCACAAACACTACAACCTCATCTCATTAGTCTTATTTGATAGAAATGACTCATAAATAAAACACTAAAATCATTAAGGATGTTTTCTTTCCAGGCATATCTATAGGCCTACTAATAATATAATAAGTGCCATTTAGAGGACGCTTTTATCCAAAGCGACTTAGTCATGCATGCATATATTTTACATATGGGTGGTCCCAGGAATCGAACCCACTATCCTGGCATTGTAAGCGCCATGCTCTACCAACTGAGCTACTAATAAAAGTGAATTCTATTCAGGTATGGCCCTGGCCCACCTAGACCACCTGTAGCCAGCATAACAGATGGTGGTGAAGTGTGCTGCCATCATCGGCCAAACCATCACCACGCAAATGCTCATCAACATCCTGCCAGAGTCAGAAAACCCTGACAAGCTCAACCTGTCGCTCGCCTCCCTGTTCAAGTCGGGCACGTTTGAGTGCGACTCCAAGCCCAAGCAGTTCACCCAGCAACTCACCAAGGAGTCAGAGTGCTGGGGCGCGCTCAACTGCTACTGTGTCCAGGACAGCCAAGAAGACGTCCGTGAAGGTCGGTAGTGGAGCTGAGGCTAGCGCAGACAAGGAAAACTTTCACTCTGTGCCAGCTACTTCCTCAAACATGCCCACCGCTGCAGGGACTGCGGCATCGCCGAGTTCATCTTCGTCCACAAGGCGGCTATAGGGAACAACCTCATCGAGATCCAACCGACATACAAGAGTCTGGGGAGGCCCTGTTCCTAGGCCAAAGTACACTGGGGCTCCCCAAGGGTGAGTGATGGGCCCACTGACCTCTCCGCTAGAGAAGCACACGCAAGCTGAGAAACACACACAAACACTCCCTGAGAGACAGACACAAACACTCATGCTCGCCCAAACACACACACACAAACACTTCACACACACGCTCATGCAGATTGATAATAGTGACGCAATAACCAGCTGATCTAAGTAACCATTGAGGGTTGATTTGACGTGTGCTGTTGGTGTTGTTCTCCTCTCCACCTCTCAGAGTCTATACAACTGAACCAGGTCAGCCCTTTGCGTCCCAACAGGTAAGGTTTTATACTCTACCCCTGGTCCCAGATCAGCTGGCCAGTAAGACAAGTGGGCTGATTCCATTACAAATGTATTTGTGTGTTTGCGTGCCTCAGTGAGGAGGACGAGTTCTTGTTGAACTAGATTCTGTGGTAGATGAGTACACCACAGTGGACAGAACCAGGAAGTATAGGTGTGCCCAGGTGACGGAGTGTGTGCTGTGCCACATGGTGCGCCACTGCACGGGCGTGGGCGACGTTCCCAAAAACCTTTACCTGCTAGAGACCGCCGCAGTTTCGGCCTACCTGTCCAACAATCTCAAGGTGTGTGTGTCCTTTGCACTTTTTTCTGATCTGTTCACGCTCGTACAGAAGTACTCTCTCACAGGCCCTATCCTATTTAAACAGAGCCAAGATCATACTTGATAATCTGAAAGTGGGCAAGCCAGCCTTTAAGACTGCCGACCCGAAAGTCAAAGTGAAAATCAATAACTTTGAGAGAGCCTGTGTTTTCCGTCTCAGAGGGGAGGTAAGAGTTCACTGAAATGTTATTTATAATCTAAAAGGATAATAATAATGATTTGCATTTATACAAAATAACGCTTTTCTCAAAGTGAAGTGTACAGTTTATTGTACATTTAGGTGTTGTACAACACAGGCCAAATCGAGGAGGCTGAGAGCATGTTTGCCAGCGCCCTACGGCTCCTGAACAGACGTCTCCCTACGAACCGCGTGGCCATGTCCCTGAAGTACGTCTGTGAGAAGATGAAGAGTCTGTGCTACAGATCCAAGAACGTTGACAACCCTGGGTGTGTTCTATGTTCAACAAGCCCCTATAAAGATTAAACAAATTAATATATATTTATATATAGCAAGCACTATAATATCAACTATTTTCCATTTATTGACGACAAAACATACCACAAACGACAATTTCATAATTTATCTGCATTCAACTCAAACAGTAAAACGTTTTATAAAAATAAACTCTAGCACAGTGGTGATGTAGGCACTCCACAAACAATTGAATGGATCTTACAATCGTGTGCATGCTCCACTTTTTAAAGTTTTTTTTTGTTTAGATGTTATTGTTGTTGTCATAGTGTCCAAAGAGAGAAGAAGCTGGCGTTCCTCCACGAGCAGATCTGCTGTCTGTCATACATGTGACAGATCGGCTGCATGAGGAGAGCATCGCTGGCCATCACTATGGAGATGAACTCGGCCCAGAAGACTGCAGAGGAGAACAAGGTGGTTGTTTACTCTGCTTCTCTGTTTTTTACAGGAAAACGGGGGAAATGGGTTTGGTCGGTCAGTAGAAATCTCGAACACAACACGGTTCAGTGTGTCGAGGGTGGAGAGAGGAAAAAGAGACACCATTCAGGAAATATAGATTTTCTGACATTATTTTCTGTGTCTTCCATCCTTAAGAGAGAGGGAGTATACAGCAGGGATCATGAACTAGATTCAGCCGCGGAACAATTTTTTTCTTGAGCGGATGGTCGGGGGCTGGAAACATACAGTAATTACAAATAATTTGTAGACTGCAAAATGACCGCAAGAAGCCCAAACAGATACAATATAATGTTTGACCAAAACATAATAATTTCAAACCTTCCTTACATTTGTATACAAACACATTTCTCTCTATAATGAGTGGGAATACTTGGGAAAAGATTTCTTAAATTAAAATCACTTGCCGCTGATTTCCTGGCGTTTTTAGTCTGTCAAACAATAAAAAAAAAATTTGCGCCGAAAACTTGGGGGGCACCAGTTGGGGAACCCTGGTATACAGTCACCCATACACTCTTCAACATCCCTCTCACTCACAGACACACCTACTCTGTCTCTAGACCATCTTCTCGTGCATTGACTACCTCCAGTACTGTCAGCTGAGTGGTCTGGACGACCAGTGTAAGATCTATGAGAGGATGCTGTGTGGAACTTGTGAGATGCCTGACTGCATGGAGGGCCTGATCCTCACCAGCTACTTTATGCGCTCCCTCTCCAACGTCAAGCTCTACTCCAGAGCCCTGCATGACTCCGTCCAGTGAGGAGAGGAGAGGAGTGGATGTGTGTGTTGCATTGGTGAGGTAGTGTGTGTTCGGTTGAAACAAATAAGTGTGTAAGCAAGCGAGACAAGACGGAGAGAGAAAAAATTAATATCAAAAAAGTTTCAGTATTGAAAGAAGTTCTACTTCTCAGGTCTCCGAGCAGAGCAAATCAGCAAGCTGACGAACCGCCAGGGCCTGGACATGTTGGTGATCTCTGTCCTTCACACACCCCTCCTCACACTGAGGTGAAGCACTACTTCTACTTGTTTCTTTTACTGGGATGTGTACCTTATCTACTGTTGAGTACTATGATACCCAGGTATGAGGAGTGTGTCCAGCTGATGCAGAGTCTGGAGTACCTGGGAAACGGGACCCGCATCAGCACGGCTAAAGGCTGGCTCTATGCAGCCTGCTTTGACTTCCTGCTCTACTCAGGCAAGTTGCATATTCCATCCCTGTGGGACACAATCTCCACGTGACATATCTTAGTTAAGGAACTAATGGATAATAATTATAATTGCCATTTAGTTGATGCTTTTATCCAAAGTGACATTTTACGTATAGTTGGTCCCGGGAATCGAACCGACATTGCAAGCTCCATGCTCTACTAACTGAACTACAGAGGACCACTACCATAGGTTGGGTCTCATGGTGTGTGTTCCAGGGGTGGGTTCGGCCTAGGTATGCCCGTCTGTGTGAGTGGGAGAAGGCCCGTTTCTTCTACACCAAGGCCTGTGGAGTGACCCGACAGGCTCCCTCATCCATCCACGGCATGGTCATGTTCCTGGAGTGTCGTGTGCTGCTGTTCAGAAAGGCCCTGGTGGAGCACAACCAACACATCAAAGCCATCTACCAGAGCACACAGAAGGTAGCCTAGTGACAGGTAGCCTAGTGACAGGTAGCCTAGCGACAGGTAGCCTAGCGACAGGTAGCCTAGCGACAGGTAGCCTAGCGACAGGTAGCCTAGCGACAGGTAGCCTAGCGACAGGTAGCCTAGCGGTTAAGAGTATTGGGCCAGAAACCGAAAGGTTGGTGGTTCGAATCCCTGGGTCAACTAGTTGAAAAATCTGCCGATGTGCCCTTGATAAAGGCACTTAACACTAATTGCTCTGGATAAGAGCGTCTGCTAAATGACTAAAATGTATGCATGAATAGGTTCATGTACACGCTCACAATCGGACGTGCCTTCACATACCCACACACACACAGCTGTGTATGATGTACCTTTAGAAAAGTCACAGCCATATTATAAATGTTTTCCCTGAAACTGTCCTAACAGCCATAGTATTTCTTATGTAGCACTTCACAGAGTTCAACCGGAAGTACTCGACCAACAAGATGTCCCCAAAGGCAGAGGACACCCAGCTCCTCAAAGGCCAAGGATAGGGGCCCGGTTCCTTTATTGAGACTGTGGAGAGCACTGTATATGAGGCAAGTTATTGGAGCAGATTAAAAGGAGGTAATGTCATTGGCGATTTGGTTTTGAACTGTGATGTGTTAGGGGTTAATGAGTGTTGGTATCATTTCATCTCGGAACAGAAGTTGATGGCCAAGATATGAACGTTCACCAAATGAAAGGATGTTTCAGTCACTTTATTGTTTCGTACATTTCTCTTTCGCTCGTATAACAAATCACATTTATAATAGAACAACAAATATCTGAATTGGTCATTTTACACAGATGAGTCGATAAATTCTTAAACATCAACTTGTCTTCAGCTATCAATACTACATTTTAAGGCAGATTTCTACAAGTGGCCAAAATTTGATATTGACTCGTTATTATTTCTCTAATAAGTAAAGTCCATCACAACACAGTACAATGGGATAGACGTCGACAACATAAAAATCACACGTTTTCGGTTACCCCAATTCAACGTTTTTAGTAACATATTAGTAACATTTTACACATGAATAAAATATACTATGTATAGTACATCGTTAAGAGTCTTCACTTTATTACATTTTGCCCTTTCTCACAAAGCTATTATTGCATTTCTATCAATTAACCACAACATCCTGTAGAAAGACACCGCTAAGTTTGATTCACCTTTGTGCAGGTGTTTAAATACAGTTACTGGTAGTTCAGAATCCGAACACAACATCACTTTGTAGGTGTCAAACAAACTGGAATGCAGGAGAAGATATCACATAACGTACCGACAGGGTGACTGGAACATTATGCCGGTAAAACACATTTGTATGCCCGTGGAACACACATGTACACGTACAGAGCCTTCAGAAAATATTCACACCCCTTGACTTTTTCCACATTTTGTGTTACAAAGTGGGATTAAAATTGATTCAATTGTATTTTTTTTGTCAAAGAGCTACACAAAATACTCTGTCAAATTGGAATAAAATTCTAACATCTGTAAAAATGAAATAAAAAACTAATATATCTTGATTAGATAAGTATTCAACTCCCTGAGTCAATACATTTTAGCTTTTCATTTGAATTCATTTGTTAATTTAAAAAAACATAATTCCACTAACATTATGGGGTATTGTGTGTAGGCCAGTGACAAAAATATCAAAATTGTATTAATTTTAAATTCGGGCTGAAACAACAAAATGTGGGAAAAGTCAAGCAGTGTGAATACTTTCTGAAGGCACTGTATCTCTCACGGTCATCTAAAGACTTCAAAGACAATTTGATCGTTAAAACCAGAGATCCTATAAATTACTACATGATGTTCTTTGTAAGTCTATGGTTAAAACCCTGTAGGAATCACATTCCCAATAGGTATAGAATGGCAGGGCTATGCTGCTATGCTAACTGGAATGTAATAGTCCCCAATGCCTGAAATATAACACTGACCTGCCTCCACACTGTAATGGAGAAAAACATACTATCAACAAATCTAAAGGGAAATGTCAGCGAAAATTTTACAAATGAGCTTTCAAGATTTTTTTTTAAACATTTAACACTTTAATTTGATAAATATACAGTACACTGTTTTCGTATCGTTAAGTGCACAGACCCGATAATGATGTCAAATGACAAAACAAAACACACATTGCTTATTCCATGAACAAGATTTTCATTGTATATTGTAATAGATTTGTTTTTTAAGGATTACTATGTTGAAAAAATAGAAAAAAACATACAAAATACAAACGATTCCGTTAAAAAGTAACGTTTCTTTAAAAACCATTTGGTTGATACAGATGTAGGATCTTAATTTGATCACCCTGTTGCAGAAATACTTGTAAAACATGTAGTGTATTTACGGTTTAAAAAGGCTTCTGAAGTTTTGTAATTTTCACCAAAAAATTTCAGACTTGATTTTACCTTATGAAAATATGTTCAGCCCTTACAAAAATGTCCATTAATTATAATCCACACATTTCATGTTACTTCAGGATTATTTTCCTGCTGTAGAAAACTTGCTCAAATTAAGATCCTACATCTGTAATAAATTGGCCCACGGGTAGATACACATAATAATATGAATTCCTTGCTTCCTCTGTTGCTGGTATCACCATACATTGACATACATAGAAAATAATCACAGTAAATGTTTGTTGGTTCCTCCATAGGGTAACACTGTTTCTAAAAGATTTACATGAGTTGCACACACACACAGTCTTACATGACGAGAACGCATGGTGCAGCACAGTTCAGAGGTGGTCGAGTGTGGCACGTCAGGAGTTATTTTCCACAGAACGGTGACGAAGCCGGTATGGATCACAAACTCGTCTCCCTGTCCAACTTTGAGTCCTTCCTCTTATGTCTTCTCTCGCAACCGCTGGAAAACAAAAGGCTACGTGTCACAAACAGCATTAGAGGAGACACTACATATACCACTGAACTGACCAGCTGGATGGCATTGTGTATTGGAGCCCTGCATGGCAGAAGTGTCACGCAATCCATTGACTTGGGGTGATATTACCATCATGCATAACCACCCTAAACATGCAGTTGTCCAGAGGCAAACCACACCAGAGCATGCTGTGTGTGTGTGTGTGTGTGCGTGCGTGCGTGTCTCCACCATACACATGCATTCACATTCCCCAAACCAGTGAGCATGAAACATTCAAAACAAAGAGAGACACCTTGGGACATTTGTTGACAACTGAGTGCCAGCTTTGAGTTGGTGTTTTTTTACTGTGGATCTTTATGGGTCAAAAGATAACAGGTCGCTCCAGGGTACTTAAGACTGAAGTCCCACACTCAAACTAAGGGAACACTTGCACGACAAAGACCATTCACGTTCATATTGTCACCTCCACATCATAAACTGCACGTTGGTTCTAGAAAACTGCAACGGGGTTTGTAACAAGATATGTAACACCATGCCACTGAGGATTGGGAGTCACTTGCCTTTAGGATATGAGCTTCCGAGAGGTTAGGAAGGGGAGCTTATGATGGGAATGGAATGAGAAAGGATAGGAGTCAAGATAGAAGTTAATGAACATCTATATCTCTACAACGAAGGGCAGGACAAAATTCACCTTTTGATATCTACATTAATATCCACATGAAATATATTTTACAGTATTCACACCATGAACAATAGAAAACAGGAAAGTAGTTGAATGGACAGGTAAATGGCTTGCGGCTAATATACAGGTCTAATAAATAGATTAAATGGCATTTTTGCTGAAAGGTTTGTATTGATTGATTGGTGGACATTCCAACCTTTTGGAGCTTGGATCCTTCTTGGAGCTGTCACTGGGACTAATACTATTCCACACGTTCCCGAAGGAGCCTTTGGACATCTCGTCAGAAATGTTCACCGTCGCGGGATCGCTCCTACAAAACCAAGTATGCTCTGTCAGTCACTGCATGTTCTCATGGTCAAGACATCCTCTGACATGTTTTGATGATTAGGCCCCGATCTTGAATTAGCTGAAATCATGTTTTCTGTTGCTGCCACTAAAAAAAAGTGTGGTTGTGCGACGGTATTGGCAGAACAATTGACACAACTCATGCGCAACATGGCCCTCTATAGTTAGTCACCAAAACCTGTACCGGGTTTTTTTTTTAACTAACCTTTTAGTGCCCACAGTCTCTGGATGTTTTGTTAGTTGGACTTACTTGTAATTTCCTTCCAGTGGCAAAGTGACTATCCCCTCCTCCTCATCCACTATAATACTGGGCTCCTCCTGGAGAGACAGAAATTAAGAAAGTGACTGTTAAAAATCACACACTATTGCACCACAAGCCCAGATGACTGATAGAGTCATAATGTGCTAACATAGCTGTATGGCTTCAATATGTTTAAGAGCACCAAGTACTGTATACCTCTTCTTCTTCTCCTTCCTCTAGTTTCTTCTTCTTCCACTCAGGCATCAGGTCGTCCAGCCAGCTCAGCTCCTTCTTGGTGAACATGAAGTCCAGAAGCTTACGGATGAACACCAGAGCCAACACCTAGAGGAGAGAAGCAATCCACCTTACATTCTCCTCCTGTCAACTAAGTGTGGTGAATGACATCGACACGTGCTGTACCTACTGTACGTAAAGCTTAAGGTGAATACCGAATTAAATATAAAAGCTAAATAAATGCCAACTTACTCAGACATGACATCTCTTTCTCAATCTCTCTCTCGTGCACGCACAGACCCCCCCCCCAGCAACACGCCCACCCTACACACCCAAACACAACCCCACCCTCCACACACGTTACCATCATGGGGAAGACGATGGCATAATTTGAGGTCTTGATGACCCACAGCAGGACCAGGCAGCTGAGCTGGATGATGGTGAAGAGGTGGACCTTCCTCAGGGGAACGTGTCTCAGGTAGATGAAGTCTGGCTGGTGCTTGGCCGGCATGCCAAACAGCTTGAGACGGTCAAAGAACTGGATACCTCTCAGTGAGGACGCTCCCATGTACAAGAACACTCCATACAGTACAGGCAT
Source organism: Salvelinus namaycush (assembly GCF_016432855.1). Classification (NCBI taxonomy): domain Eukaryota; kingdom Metazoa; phylum Chordata; class Actinopteri; order Salmoniformes; family Salmonidae; genus Salvelinus; species Salvelinus namaycush. Next base: position 47,188,156 of record NC_052313.1, on the reverse strand, counting down.
GGGGATAAACTGGAAACAGACAGCGCTCCATTTAGTCTTCAACAGTTATGTATGCGTGGGACTATGCACATGCACTTGTGTGTGTGACTGTGCTAAAGTGTGTGTTTGTTGTAATTGATCTCATGTATATCTGAGGTCTGACCTCGGACCTCCCTCACCTTGAGGACAGAGGTCATGAACACGGAGCAGCCCATGAGTAGGAAGATCATGAGGCCGGTGAAGCGCTGCTCTCTGATCCCCAGGAACTTGGGCTGTTCCCCGGGGGCCGAGCACTCTGACTCCAGCTTCAGGCTGTTGACGTGGGAGATGGAGAGCACGGTGGCTGCCACGAACCAGGGCAGGCCCATCACAGAACACACCCCCAGCATCACCCCCACCACAAACAGGTCCAGGTGGTAGCCACAGCCCTTCTGTTGATGGGATCCAGAGATGTGGGGTTATAGCATCCATACAGCAGAGATACAGGCAGTATACATAGTCTATGATACATTAACAACAAGGAGATATACTGTATACTGTTCAGATCTTTAGTTATGGAGAAATGAGGAACAGCATGCAAGGCTTTAGTTGAAATGGCAGCCATAGCCAAATGGGACAGAGATTAAATAGTCCCCAAAAAATGTTTGGTCAAAACCCAAAAATAGAAATCAGCTTTTAGGGCTTAGACTGTTAATTATATTGTAATAATGATCTGTTACATTTTCAATTTCACACTTTAGCTGTGATCATTTTTAACATCATATAGCAGTAGAATCTGACACAGTAGAATGACTTGAATTGGCAGCCATTACCTTCAGTTTGTGCTCCTTCCTGTTGATGATAACAGCAGTGATCTGTTGGTCCATGAAGATGAGGATGGTGCAGAGCAGCGCAGGGAGGACCGCGATTATAGTGGTCCACCATGGGTTGCGTCCTATTGGGTTCACTATCCAACCACGGTCGTCTCTGGTTGGCTGTGGGAGGGAGTGAACATGATCATGATCCGTGTGTGTGTGTGTGTGTGTGTGTGTGTGTGTGTGTGTGTGTGTGTGTGTGTGTGTGTGTGTGTGTGTGTGTGTGTGTGTGTGTGTGTGTGTGTGTGTGTGTGTGTGTGTGTGTGTGTGTACTCACCTTGAACTTGTTGGGGACCTGCAGTTTGGGTGAGGGGATTCCCAGGGCATAGTCCACTAGGACCATGGTGAGGATGGTGATGAAAACAGCAAAGTCACTGATCTGGGCCCTCACCTGAAGAGCAAGAGAAACTCACAGTCTAACTAGGAACTGAGCTTATGGTGAATTTCCTAGTGCTCAGTGTCATTTGAATACAAGTGAATTGTCTGCAAAGTCTTCACTTGTCTGCTTGGCGGCACGGTGTATCACATCCATCTTGTTCAGGTCGTTGTTGTTGTAAAAGACAATGTGTTCTCAATGACTTACCTGGTTAAATAAAGGCAAATAATCATAATAATAACAATAATAATAAAGTGCAATAAGTGTAGGATCTCAGACGCCACAAGGGGGCATCAGTATACCGGAAAATCCATTCTTACTCCCGCAGCACACAACAGCACTCATTGCCATATGATTGAAACAGAATGAGTAGATTATCATATTATTTCATACAATGAGGCACCAGTAGGCGGTTGAACACTGATACAGCCACCAAAGTCGGAGAGATTAAGGGACAAGCATCAATCAATCAAATATCATTGAAATCCCTGCACATGTGTCTACCGGTCCACATTCCTTGCACTCAGGAAGCATGAGGTGTAGATGGACGTGCCTTGGTGGGGAAGTAGCGGCTGGTCTTGAACTCCTTGAGGAAAGCGGACATGAAGACAGTAGAGAAGAAGAGGATCACGGACCAGAAGAGGACGTCAGGAATGTAGGGTCCGTGGGGGCCACAGGCACTGCCCTCAAACTCCCCCCGGAACACAAAGCACTCCTACAACAGGAAGATACAGAGAGAGACCTGAGTGGAACCCCATACCCCATATATTTCCTATGAAGTTAAACAGGATAGACTGGCCATCTTGACTACTACATACTAAAGCTACCTACTGTGTACAAACAGTACTACATACGATTTAGAACGTGCTGTTTAGTAAAAATGTAGGCTATTCAGTAAGCAACAAATATCAACATACTACTCATCCACACTGAGAAAGCGTCATCTAATGCACAATCGCACTTGTTCCCCACTATTTGTTTATGTTGGAAGAGCGCATCACCTATTCTGATTATCAGCTGTCAAACACACGTGGGTGTGAAAAGACGATCCTCTTCCTCAATAGTGTTGTAGCAAACTGAGTATGACATCCTGGCATTTAAAGCATACACCTTTTTTTTTAACATTTCACATACAATAAAACTTTATTTTTTCGCATACCCAAAAAGCCTGCTATTTAGAAAGCAAGTATGAGTATTTGGACACGGCCACTGTAAGGCATGAGTTACCTAGATAGGAAAGATAATAAGACCCAGTCGAAGTTAGCCTCTGGTCCCAGATCTGTTTGCACTTTGTATAGCCAACTCTTACTGTATGGTTGCCACAACCATAGGCTTTACACACTTAACAGATCTGGAACCAGGCTATTTGGAAATGCATTGGCACACTCAACGTTAGATAAAATGTTTGTACATATAATCTGTAGTACTCTACCACTGACATTTCATAGGAATGGCTCCACTATAAATATATTTCATGTCCTCCATGCACTGATTTGGACAGAATCAAAGGGCATGAGTGACTGGCCAATGCTGAACCATGTCTGTGTGAACCCAGTCATTCATACATGCACGCATGCACTTTGGATTGCAGTCACATAGTGTGTGTGTGTGTGTGTGTGTGTGTGTGTGTGTGTGTGTGTGTGTGTGTGTGTGTGTGTGTGTGTGTGTGTGTGTGTGTGTGTGTGTGTGTGTGTGTGTGTGTGTGTGTGTGTGTGTGTGTGTGTGTGTGTGTGTGTTCGTGCGTGCATGTGTGCGTGACAGGCTCCATGCAGGTGTGCATACAGTATGTGCATGCATGTGTGTGTGCATACGTGGGAGTGAGATTGACACACTAAGCCTTCAGAAGTGTGACAGAGTCACAGTGAACACTTAAAGAACGCTCTATGGTGAGTGTGGGTGGTTAAATCCTGTCTACGTGTCTTTAATCCTGACACTGTTCTGTTCCCTCTGGGGAAACACATTGTACCACCAAGAGACAATGTCTATCCCTATAGCCTCACACCCCTCTCCAGGGGATTGCTATTTCACCATGAAAAATACACTATATTTATACAATATAATATTTGTAGCAATTTGCTGATGAGTGATGTTTTAGAAGTAATTGAGTAAAGATTGTTAGTTTTTTATTTATGTAACCTTTATTTAACTAGGCAAGTCAGTTAAGAACAAATTCTTATTTACAATGACGGCCTATCAAAAGGCAAAAGACCTCCTGCGGGGACTGGGGCTGGAATTACAAATAAAAAATTGAATTAAAATATAGGACAAAACACACATCCCGACAAGAGAGACACCACAACACTACATAGAGACCTAGGTCAACAAAATAGCATGGCAGCAACACATGACAACACAGCATGGTAGCAACACAACATGACAACAACATGGTAGCAACACAACATGGTAGCAGCACAAAACATGGTAGAAACATTATTGGGCACAGACAACAGCACAAAGGCTAAGAAGGTAGAGACAACAATCATGTCTCAATATTACTTCAGGGGGTGGTTATTGGTCAATAGTACCCTGTAGTGCCTGACCCTGCACTGTAATACTCCTGACCTCTAGAAGTTCATGTGATGATTGCACAGTGCGGCTGGTGCTCCGCTACAGAAGGAGGTAGTCCTTACAGAGCATGGCTTCATCCCCCTGAACCCAAGATCAGGGCTTTTAGGCTTCAAACCCCTCTTTACCTTGACCTCCATGCTGGTCCAGTTGACCTCTGATGCAGTGATGTTCCTGTCCTCCCAGTACCTCAGAGTGGAGTTGCTGGGATCCTTTGGCTCCACACACGCACACCTGCCAGAGCACAACACACATATGCATGGGTACACACACACACACATGAGTAAACACACACACACATAAACAGTCACACACAAGCCCGCAGACACACACAAGTACACACACACGTGCACGAGTAAACACATACACACACACTCGTCATGTTCCAGCCTTAGTCTAAACATGTCAACACATCTGTGTCCTCTATTATATGAGTTGTTCCACCGCAAAAAGCGCAAGAAAGAGGATTTGGATTGTTCTGAAATCCTTTCTGTAGTTAGAAACGGATAAGATTAGCGTTCCTGAAATATTATTTTGTTGAAATATAGATTTCTGAGAAATTAAAGGATTGCACCCAAATTGGCCATTTTTATTTTTAGGATTTATATGAGCAAAAGCAATTGGTTGTCTACCTAAAGTAGCAAAGAAAATGTTGTGATCCATTTAATAAACACAAGAGACCAGCAAAATGGATAAAAGGGTGTGGTGGCAGTATCAGGAACAGCGGCATCTAGTGGCCAAAACTTGGTACCTTCACATTAATTTATGATACAGAATACAAGTGACTTCGATGGCTAATTTCTCTGAACAGGGGGGGAAAAAACATCACAAGATTCACAGGGAATACATTACAAAGGATGAAGATGCAATACTCCAAGCAGCAGCTCCGTACTACGTGCCAGACATAGAGAACTGATACTGTATACTGGTTGTTGGGGTGGGTTTGGTGTGGGATGTGGGGGTTCAGTGGGTGGCTTTCATTGGATTCCTCAAGTCTTACTCATTGTTATGAAGAATTATGGTCCAAATCGGATGTTAGGTACTATATTTGTTTAAGATTATATGAATCCTATAAATTAAAACAGCCAATTTGGGTGACATCAATTTAATTTCTCAGAGATCAAATCATATTTCAACAAAATAACGTTTCAGGAATCCTAATCTTATCTGTTTCTAACTACAGAAAGGATTTCAGAACAATCTGAGATGGCGGGTGACATGGCTTCACGAAATGACATAGAATGACCCATAAAGATTCATCTCGATGACGTCACCAATGTACGGAAAACATTAACTTGACCGTACATTACATCGACTTGGAACGATTACATAATGTATTAATGTACGTCCCTGGGTTTACACATGGGATTATTCAGCATACTGCAATAATCTTGGAGCATTACCGAAAAACTGGATAAACTTCCCATATTGCCCATCTGTGCTTTGATGATGTAGCTAGCTAACACTAAAACTATGTGTACAGGACTCTGGTATACTGTCTGTGTTTTGGCCCCAAAAAACTGTTTTCCACCTGCAGTATTGTAAGTGGACTACTACTTACACTTAAGAATGCTGCTTAAACAAAGAGGTCAAATTTACTCCTACCACTACTAGTTCCACTTAAGAGTAGCGGTAGTTAGTGGAGTACTGGTTCCATTAATGAGTACACTCTTAGAAAAAAGGGTGTACTCATTTTTGGAAAACAGTTTTTTGAAACCAAAACACAGACAGTATACCAGAGTCCTGTACACATAGTTTTAGTGTTAGCTAGCTACATCATCAAAGCACTCTGTGGGAAGGGTTCTACATGGAACCCAAAATAGTTCTACCTGGAAACAACAGGGTTCACCCTGGAACAAAAAACGGTTCTTCAAAGGGTTCTCCCGTGGGGACACCCGAAGAACCCTTTTAGGTTCTAGATAGCACCTTTTTTTCTAAGAGTATACTACAGGTTAAGAATACTAGTTTAATTTGTTGGCAGTTAAAGGAGTACTACTTCCCCCTATGAGTACTACAGTTAAGTTTACTAGTTGCACTTACAAGTACTGGTAGTTAGAGGAATACCAGGTCCACTTATGACTATTTGATCCACTTACGAGTATTAGTTCCACTAACTAATACTATTTCCATGACTTACGAGTACTGGGTGAGTTTCTGCAGGTTGTTGTTCATGTTGATGGGGTAGTGTTCCCCCAGGTGGATGAGTTTCTCCAGGGCCTCGTAGATGAAGATGATGCAGATGAGCGAGGCGAAGGCCTCCTCTGTGAAGCGGGTGATGTAACAGACCAGGGAGCTAGCGTCTGTAGCCACCAGGACCAGGCAGAGGAACGCCGTCCACAGGCCGATACAGGCCCTCAGGGAGAGGTAGGACAGGTCATAGTCCCTGTGGACAAAAACATGCACACACACACACACGTGTAACTGGTGGGATGCGAACCCCCATCTCCCACTCGGGAGGCCAACGTCTTAACCATTAGACCAAAAGGACATTCCTTCTTGGGCCGAGGTTGTCACCGATTTTTACACGAGCGCACACATACACGGACACACACACACATGCATGCACACACACACACACACACAATAAGTGACTGCAATGCAAAGTGCGAGCGTGCATGAATGACTTGGTTAAGAGAGACATGATTCAGCATAAGCCAGTCACTCATGCACGCACTTTGATTCTGTCCAAATCTTTGCATAGTGGAAATGGAGTCACTAACATTAAATATATTTATAGTGGAGCCGTCAATATGTCAGTGGTACAGTACTACTTAACATTATCTGCCAATATATTTCCAATTAGCCTGGTCCCAGATCTGTTCGCATATATACAGTTGAAGTCGCAAGTTTACATACACCTTAGCCAAATACATTTAAACTCCGTTTTTCACAATTATTGACATTTAATCAGAGTAAAAATTCCCTGTGTTAGGTCAATTAGGATCAACACCTATTTGAGTATTTGATAGCATTGCCTTTAAATCGTTTAACTTGGGTCAAACGCTTCGGGTAGCCTTCCACAAGCTTCCCACAATAAGTTGGGTGAATTTTGGCCCATTCCTCCTGACAGAGCTGGTGTAACTGAGTCAGGATTGTAGGCCTCCTTGATCGCACACACTTTTTCAGTTCTGCCCACATATTTTCTATAGGACTGAGGTCAGGGCTTTGTGATGGCCCTTCCAATACCTTAACTTTGTTGTCCTTAAGCCATTTTGCCACAACTTTGGAAGTATGCTTGAGGTCATTGTCCATTTGGAAGACCCATTTGCGACCAAGCTTTAACTTCCTGACTGATGTCTTGAGATGTTGCTTCAATATATCCACATAATTTTCCTTCCTCAGGATGCCATCTATTTTGTGAAGTGCACGAGTCCCTCCTGCAGCAAAGCACGCCCACAACATGATGCTGCCACCCCCGTGCTTCACGGTTGGGATGGTGTTCTTCGGCTTGCAAGCTTCCCCCTTTTTCCTCCAAACATAACGATGGTCATTATGGCCAAACAGTTCTATTTTTGTTTCATCAGATTTTCTGGGATTCTGATGAACACGTGTAACTGGTGGGATGTGAACCCTCATCTCCCACTCGGAAGACCAACGTCTTAACTATTAGACCAAAAGGAAATTTCTTCTTGGGCTGAGGTTGTCACCGATTTTCACACGAGCGACACACACACGGACACACACGGACACACACACACACACACACACACACACACACACACACACACACACACACACACACACACACACACACACACACACACAGACACAGACACGGACACGGACACAGACACAGACACACGCACACAGACAGCCTTAGAAAAACCCATATACTTAAAGTCTTCCTGAATGCCAGGAACAATGTACTGTAGCCATGTCACAGTGATGAGAGCACCTAAGACAATGTGACAATGTATCTGAAATGGGGCAAACTCACTTGCAGAATTTGAAGAGAATCTTCTCAAAGACTAGAACAGGGCCTGTGCTGCCTAGGATGGTGAGAGGCTGCCCAGCGAACAGGGAGTAGGCTATCCCCGTCATGGAGGCTCCGAACAGCGACTCAATTGCACTCTGGCCAAAAGGGGAAGTGACAGTAATGGGTTAATGGACGATAGGTTACATAGCACTTTCATAATAACTACACTGTCTGTGCAGTCTTTATTTGTTGAACATGGGTGTCTACTAGGGGATACGGCAACCAAAACCTAGCTATTCGTTTAGTTCAGCTTCATCAGGACACCATCGTGCTTACCTAACGTGTGAATATAAAAGTGCTTTATTGTTGTGCATTACTCCATCAGAAATCCCAGCGAACACGTGAAGTAGGCCTTCAGAAAGCCAGACTGTTCTCCTGCCATTCGTGATAACATGTTGTTAACGCAGCAAAGCCAACGCGTGTCATGTGGTATGAGCGGTGTGTCTTACTATGCGTCCCTCGGTGGCTTCCCCCAGCAGTCCTCCGAAGGTGATGACAGGAGACATGCAGGCACAGTAGAGGAAAAGGAAGGAGGCCAGACACTGCAGGCTCAAAGCGTCCGTGTAGTCAGATAGGTAGTGGGGCGCCTTGCGCTTGATGTCCATGAAGAACCCTCCAAAGAACCTGGAAATCACACACACATTAGCGGATGTACACGAGCACACACACACCACCTTAGTGAACCAGCATCAAATACCATATGAAGTAAAAGGAGTCATATGTGTTCCCTTTCATTTTTCAGTTTCAATTAAAAAGTATGCACCATAGTGTGTTTTTAAATATTTTTTTCCCCTCACAGGCCACACACTAGGAGGAGAGAGGAAACATTCTGATGTTAGAGGAAGCACATGGCGACCTAGCCAGAGGCGGTTGCCGGGGTAACGGGGGGTGTGACTTTGAGTGGTATTTCAGCCGAGCGGGGATGGATGCTATGCTGTGGCCCTCCGGGAGATCATGGCTCATAGCAGAACTGGGCTGCAGGCCAATCTACTTTACACGTCAGGATGAGTTCCTCAGAGACCTACTGTAGCAGGGAGCATCCCTTACAACTACATCACTTCAAATCCCACGACATACAGTACCACTTACTACAACTGCACATAGCCTACTGCCTCCCTCTAAATATACTGTATCACACTACTGCAGCTTCCTCCTCGCTCTAGATACCCTCTACTACACTACTGTAGATACCCAGAACACATGACACCTGCAATAAAGTATTGTTAATAAAGTTGTAACACTGTAATGTGAGTGTCCATAAGTACTTATAAGCTACTAATAATTCATATACATTATTTTGCACTGTTAAGTATTTATTAGGCATTTTAAAAGATTAAGTAACACTTTATTTACAGGATCAAAATGCTTATGAGCGAATGCTGTAGGCTATTAACTATTGAACTAATTATCGCCTATGAAACAGATTCAGGTCAGCACTTAGTTAATGCACACTTAGTGCTCGTATTATAAGTGGACATGATTACATGACAAACTAATAATGGCTTAATAAAAGATTCAAATCGGCCCTTAGTTAATGCACAGTTAGTGATTTATATGTGGACGTCAAATTACCAAAATAGCTAGAGTTTTTCCCCCAGTGTTGTCGAGGCACATTTTAATAAGTGATGCTGGTCTTATGTAGAAAAGTATGCATGGATGATTCCAAATGCATGTATCACACTGAATCAATCACAGCTCTTTTTGTGAACGCAGAGCTTGAGGAACGAGAGAGACCCATAAGGATGTGTGTTTTTTAAAGGATGGCTAGATGTACTGCTGGGGACAGGGACCGCCGGAGAGGAGACAAACAGGGGACTGAAAGACAAAGAGGACCTTAGATGGTCCACAGTGCTGTAGATCACACTCACAGTTCTAGCCAGCCTAATCTCAGCCCAAACACGCACACCACTTCCCTTCAACTCACAACCACCACACACACACTCAAACCTACCTTCCTGTGCGCTGTAGCTCTGGGCCTCCATGGCCACCAGGTTCCTCTGCTTCTCCCAGATCTCCGTTGGGTAGAGGAGGGACCTTGCGCTTTTCCTGTGTGGTAAAGAATAGAGGTCAGAGGTCGGATGGAAAATAAATATTTATTTGCCAAAAATAGCTATATCATTTATTTTCAATGCATCTCCACTAGTAGGGATTGTCCTAAAATAGCCTGTCAGGAAAAACATTCCTTCCAACAACACGGGACTGCTTTTTTAAGGACAAGCAGTCTGGCACGTACCAAAAACAGCTGATGATAGAAAAACAAAACAAATGGATTCAGAAGGGATTTAGAGTGTGTCCTTGGGGTACACCAGCAGTTAAATCCGAGTAAAATTCAGATAGGGTTTAGTCAGTGATGCAGTCGGAAGCAAACTAAGAGATGATGGCATAGGGTCAGAGTCAAATATATATGCATCTCAAAATAAGTCTCTGGTTAGGGGTGATGGCATAGACACCACCAGGAAGAGGCTCACCTGAGAGGGCACGTTTTTGGGCGGCTCTATCCTGATGGAGGGGTCCCACTCCCCAGGTGGCAACACAGTCACCTGGTCCAGGAACTCATCGATGCCGGCCACCAGGTCGTTCCTGTCCTTGGCTTTATACGCCACGTCATGGAACACCTGGGAGGAGCAGAGAGGGAATGGGGTTAACCTGTATGCGTCATCATGAGCTGTTCTTAAACTTGGCTAACATAACCAAAGGCCACACAGGGAAAAGTGCACACATGACTAATGCAACGTGGCTACTTACCTCGTCTGTCATCAGAGTTGCGATGGATCGGCCAATCTCATGGTACTGTGGTCCTTTTCCCAGAGGCCCCAGCAGAATGAACAGGAACCTGAGGGAGAACATAGAAGAAGGTTTTAACATTTTTTTAAAATTTTTATCTTAAATAGTGTGCATCCACTCAGGAACTTACCCAATGCAAAAACACCTATCCCACTTTAGTTACGAACACATACAATTCATAGTATTAACAGTAATCATCATTAACAACAATATTATAATAAAATGAGAGTGTGCGTGTCTGACCTGGTGGTGATGGGGACCTCAGCTAGGCCGTTGAGCAGCACGGCGGGACACAGACGGACAAAGGCCACCACGGGCTGCTCTAAGAACTCTAGCTCCCCCACCAGGACGTTGGATGCCTCTGCACCGGGGGGAATCTTCTTCATGAAGTGGAGGTCAATCTACAGACAATAATCCTATTTAGCTAATAGGAGATAGGAAAATATGCTAAATAGGGTCGACTGAAATGAGGGCCAAGGGATCATGGATAGGCCCACTGAGAAATCTGTCATAAATAGGCTACAGCAGATGTCTGGCTAGATACTGGGTTGTGACTAGAATCAGTGGGTTTATTATTCATTGAGCTACAGAGAAATGGCTAAACGCTTTGAGTGGGTCACACAGCATAGTAAATGCACTGGTCTAACACATACTAACTGGTGGTTAGCATAGTCACAGTAATGTAGCTACTAGCTAATGTACTGCATGTCGATAAAGTAGAATTGTGCTTAGTGGAAACTTTTGGATAGCCTGGTAGCCTGGTAGCCAACCTTAGTATGACAACAACCATACGAGTTGGCTATACAGAACATACAAATAATGGTGCGACCAGGCTAGATGAGTGGGGACTTACCTTGCTGAAGTCCACATGGCTGTTCTCCCGGCTGACATGTTCCTTGCCCTCTGTGGTGGCTGGCTGGGACTGGGGAGAGACAGTCTGACCTGGGAGACATCAGGACAGGAGAGAGCCAGACTGTTAGTCACTGTCACTGGACAACATACTGCACTGTATTCAGATTAAGACTTTTAGTGTAACATTATAATCTAGATGAAATTCATCAATTGATTAATCCTACCTAGATTAAAGAAGGAATGAGGCCTTGACGATTGTCTTTGTGATCAAAACGTTGCACTTTCTAAATTGAATTTGCAAGTAGTACTATTTTACTTTTGAAGGTTTGGGACTGCCCAAGAGATTAGAGAAAACACAGGGAGATTATCTATGGCGTACTGGAGGTAATGAAGTGGTTATGACTGGTTTCTGTGCTTGCAACATCTAAATGAGTTCCATTTGAGAAAGGCCCAGTGTTAGTCTCAGACTAGACTATAGGCGTCCTGGCTAGTTGCCTGTATAGATCTCCTCATCTGGGTCCATTGTTGGGATAGGGCAGTAACCCTGGCCAACAGCCTGGTGGAAGCTGAAGCGAATAGAGCTCCGCTTAGCTCTGCAAGGCAGGGATTGGCTGTCTGGATCTGAGGGGAGGCAGCCACGGCAGGAGTGCTTTGACGGGGTGGGGCTTACAGATGGGGAAGGGGTGATGGTGGAGGTGGACACACATGGAGGGCAGCACACACACAGAGCGCATGGCCTGCAGGAGAAGGCCTGTCTGAAGGCCTGTCTGCGTGTGTTTGTGTCAGTCTTGGGGGACGCCTTCGTCTTAAAGGTGCAAAAGAGGGGGGGAGCTGTCGACTGGATGTGTAAACGAACACACATACATGCACACAGACACAAGCAGACGTGTGTTTATATATATATATATATATATATATATATATATATATATATATATATATATATATATAGTTGAAGTCGGAAGTTTACATACAACTTAGCCAAATAAATTTCAACTCCGTTTTTCACAATTCCTGACATTTAATCCTAGTAGAAATTCCCTGTCTTAGGTCAGTTAGGATCACCACTTTATTTTAAGAATGTGAAATGTCAGAATAATAGTAGAGAGAATAATTTATTTCAGCTTGTATTTCACATTCCCAGTGGGTCAGAAGTTTACGTACACTCAATTACTATTTTTTCCTTTAAATTGTTTAACTTGGGTCAAACGTTTTGGGTAGCCTTCCACAAGCTTCCCACAATAAGTTGGGTGAATTTTAGCCCATTCCTCCTGACAGAGCTGGTGTAACTGAGTCAGGTTTGTAGGCCTCCTTGCTCACACACGCTTTTTCAGTTCTGCCCACAAATTTTCTATAGGATTGGGGTCTGGGCTTTGTGCTGGCCAGTCCAATACCTTGACTTAGTTGTCCTTATGCCATTTTGCTACAACTTTGGAAGTATGCTTGGGGTCAATGTTCATTTGGAAGACCCCTTTGTGACCAAGTTTTAACTTCCTGACTGATGTCTTGAGATGTTGCTTCAATATATCCACATAATTTTCCTTCCTCAGGATGCCATCTATTTTGTGAAGTGCACCAGTCCCTCCTGCAGCAAAGCACCCCCACAACATGATGCTGCCACCCCCGTGCTTCATGGTTGGGATGGTGTTCTTCGGCTTGCAAGCATCCCCCTTTTTCCTCCAAACATAACGATGGTCCTTATGGCCAAACAGTTATATTTTTGATTCTTCAGACCAGAGGACATTTCTACAAAAAATACAATCTTTGTCCCCATGTGCAGTTGCAAACCGTAGTCTGTTTTTTTATGGTGGTTTTGGAGCAGTGGCTTATTTCTTGCTGAGCGTCTTTCAGGTTATGTCGATATAGGACTCATTTTACTGTGGATATAGATACATTTGTACCCGTTTCCTCCAGCATCTTCACAAGGTGCTTTGGTGTTATTCTGGGATTGATTTTCACTTTTCGCACAAAGTATGTTCATCTCTAGGAGACAGAACGCATCTCCTTCCTGAGCGGTAAGACAGCTGCGTGGTCCCATGGTGTTTATACTTGTGTACTATTGTTTATACAGATGAATGTGGTACCTTCACGCGTTTGGAAATTGCTCCCAAGGATGAACCAGACTTGTGGAGGTCTACAATTTTTTCTGGGGTCTTGGCTGATTTCTTTTGATTTTCCCATGTCAAGCAAAGAGGCACTGCGTTTGAAGGTAGGCCTTGAAATATATCCACAGGTACACCTCCAATTGACTCAAATTATGTCAATTAGCCTATCAGAAGCTTCTAAAGCCATGACATAATTTTCTGGAATTTTCCAAGCTGTTTAAAGTCACAGTCAACTTAGTGTACGTAAACGTCTGACCCACTGGAATTGTGATACAGTGAATTATAAGTGAAATAATCTGTCTGTAAACAATTGTTGGAAGAATTACTTGTGTCATGCACAAAGTAGATGTCCTAACCTACTTGCCAAAACTATAGTTTGTTAACAAGAAATGTGTGGAGTGGTTGAAAAACGAGTTTTAATGACTCCAACCTAAGTGTATGTAAACTTCAGACTTCAACTGTGTACATATATACACAATATATATATATATATATATATATATATATATATATATATACACACACACACACACACAGACATACATATGACATATGACACACACACACAGACACACACAGACACATACAGACATAGACACATACACACAAACAAAAGGAGAGAATGTAGATAGTAGTTGAGATATTAATCAAACAACACATCAAGTCACATAGAAACACAATACAGGACAACAATCAGAAAAGCCACAAAACTGTGATTTGTGTGTGGTTGGTTGGTTGGTTGGTTGGTGAGCTCACCGTTCTTGTCCATGGAGTGGGGCTCGGAATGCTTTTTGCCAATGTCGGCGAAGGAGCGTACGATGGGGATGCGGTTGGACAGCTTCTTGTGGTTCTGGTGGTGGTGCTGCTTCAGGAGCGCCTCACGGATCCTCCTCCTCACGTCCTCCCCCACCGCGGCCGACACCTCATGCTGGTCCAGGACCATATCTGAGAGAACACACATATAGATTGGTTAGGGGTTTGAGTGCCTTACTCAAGGGCACAACGGCAGTAGTTGGCACCTGATATTCTAACTCCGGTAACTCTCCAGTTGCAGACTCACTCCCGCCAGACTTTCCCCGTCGACCCCTTGGATTTGAACCAGCAACCTTCTGGCCACCCTCCAATCCAGCACCACTCTACGTACCGGCGATCTCCTCCAGTGAGTTGGCCCTCATGTCCAGCAGCACAGTGCCGTTGAGGATGCAGCTCCTCAGCTCAAATAGGCTATGAAGAGACAGGGTGGCCACGTAGGGCTTGCTCCAACGCTCGCCTCCATCCTCCACGTCCTCCTCAAACTTCAGCCACCTACACACACACACAGATACGCATAAGCAGAAAAACGGACACCTGATTGGCTGTGAAGCTGGAGCGGGTCGTGCGATTGGTTACCTGGCGGTCTCCTTCCACTCTGCATCCTCGCCCTCTCTCAGGCAGATCTCATCCAGCTCAGTGAAGAGGGCATGAGGTATGTGCTCCTCATCACCATCCTCTGTCCCCAGAAGGAACTGCACCCTCTGGGCAGGAGTGTCTGCTGTAGAGGGGTAGAGGAGGCGAAGGAGAGGGTTGGGGGTGTGGAGAGGGGGGAAGAAAGGGAGAAGGGGGAAGATGAGTAAGAGAGAAAGGGGGGTGAGAGAAAGAAAAAAAACTTTTTCCCAAACACAGTGTGTCTAAACTCTGGTGTCCACCCAGCGCGCCCTAGACATTCTGTCTGAGGACCAACTAGGTTCACCTAGCCACGTAATAATACACACAGGCACAAACGACCTGAGACCACAGCAGGAAAGGGTGGCCACAGCACTGACGGGAGTGATTGAAAAAGCTTCTTCTACTTTCCCCAATGCACAAGTGGTTATCTCCACCCTGCTACCACGAAAAGACTTCCCTGCTACAATACAGCTGGTAAACGCAAGTATTTCCTGTGACTGTGCCTCAAAACCAAATGTTTTCCTAGCCCTCCACTCCACCCTGGACTTGAACAGCCTCTATGACCAGGTCCACCTGGTGGGCAGCACTGCCCACCTTCGCCCGGACTCTAAAGGACATCGCTCTTAAATGCAGCCCCAACACTTCACACAGGAGCAACTGATCAATAGACACCCCACCCAGACCAGCGAGACACACTCCCAGACCTGCGGGACCCCCCCCCCCGACCCCCACATAGAAAACCCACACCAAGAGGACCTACATCCAGACCACAACACCACCAGACACATACACACCCCCACCCCAACCGATCAACACCCCCCCAAGTCAACCATGCACACACCCCATTTAGGCCCCCTCAGATCAGACCTATGCCCCTCCTGCCCACCCCATGTACCCCACCCCCACAAAGAGGACCTCAACATGGAAGTCACACATACGCCCAGGCAGTGAGCGGGCAAACAGGCCCAACCCCCACTCTTACACTAGCCCAAGCCAATAGCATGTACCAGATGCTCAGCAGGCTCTGCTCACACTTCCTGGCCTGAGGCCAAACCACACGACCAACAACATTAGACACTTTATGGAACACAAAGCCTTCACTATCTCATCCTGGAATATCCAAGGCCTGAAGTCATCTACCTTTGGCCTAAAGATCAGGAACCTGGACTTCATCAAAGAAATCAGAAATGCAGACATTGTCATCCTACAAGAAACCTGGTATAGAGGAGACAGACACACTGGTTGCCCTTCTAGGTGACGGAGAGCTGGTAGTCCCATCCAACAAACTACCAGGTGTGAAACATGGAAGGGACTCAGGGGGTATGCTAATTTGGTATAGAGCAGACCTAACTCACTCCATTAAATTAATCAAAACAGAAACATTTTACATTTGGCTAGAAATTCAAAAGGAAATTACCTTAGAAAAATGTCCTTCTGTGTGCTACCTATATCCCCCCACTAAAATCCCCATACTTTAATGAAGACAGCTTCTCCATCCTGGAGGGGGAAATCAATCATTTCCAGACCCAGGGACTAGACCGTGGCGATGCCAGAACCTAAATGCCAGAACCGGACAAGAACCTGACACCCTCAGCACACAGGGGGACAAACACCTGCCTGGAGGTGACAACATTCCCTCCCCCATATGCCCCCCTAGGCACAACTATGACAACATAACCAACAAAAATGGGTCACAACTCCTGCAGCTCTGTCGCACGCTAGGTATGTACATAGTCAATGGTAGGCTTCAAGGGGACTCCTATGGTAGGTACACCTATAGCTCATCTCTTGGCACTAGTACTGTAGACTACTTTATCACTGACCTCAACCCAGAGTCTCTCAGAGCGTTCACAGTCAGCCCACTGACACCCCTATCAGACCACAGCACAGCAAGTCACAGTCTACTTGAACAGAGCAATACTCAATCATGAGGCATCAAAGCCAAAGGAACTGAGTAATATTATGAAATGCTATAGATGGAAGGAATGTAGTTTGGAAACCTATCAAAAAACAATTAGGCAACAACAAATTCAATCCCTTTTAGACAACTTCCTGGACAAAACGTTCCACTGTAACAGTGAAGGTGTAAACTTGGCAGTAGAACATCTCAACAGTATATTTGACCTCTCAGCTTCCCTATCAAATCTAAAAATCTCAAATAGAAAATGAACAACAATGACAAATGTTTTGATGAAGAATGCAAAAATCTAAGAAATAAATTGAGAAACCTGTCCAACCAAAAACATAGAGACCCGGAAAACCTGAGACTACGCCTTCACTATGGTGAATCACTAAAACAATACAGAAATACACCACGGAAAAAGAAGGAACAGCACGTCAGAAATCAGCTCAATGTAATTGAAGAATCCATAGACTCTAACCACTTATGGGAAAATTGGAAAACACTAAACAAACAACAACATGAAGAATTATCTATCCAAAATGGAGATGTATGGGTAAACCACTTCTCCAATCTTTTTGACTCTATAACAAAGACCAAACAGCAAAAACATATAAATAATCAAATACAAATCTTAGAATCAACTATTAAAGACTACCAGAACGCACTGGATTCTCCAATTACCTTGAATGAACTACAGGACAAAATAAAAACCCTCCAACCCAAAAAGGCCTGTGGTGTTGATGGTATCCTCAATGAAATTATAAAATATACAGACAACAAATTCCAATTGGCTATACTAAAACTCTTTAACATCATCCTTAGCTCTGGCATCTTCCCCAATATTTGGAACCAAGGACTGATCACCCCAATCCACAAAAGTGGAGACAAATTTTACCCAAATTACTACCGTGGGATATGCGTCAACAGCAACCTTGGGAAAATCCTCTGCATTATCATTAACAGCAGACTCGTACATTTCCTCAGTGAAAACAATGTACTGAGCAAATGTCAAATGGGCTTTTTACTAAATTATCATACAACAGACCATGTATTCACCCTGCACACCCTGATTGACAAACAAACAAACCAAAACAAAGACAAAGTTTTCTCATGCTTTGTTGATTTCAAAAAAGCCTTCGACACAATTTGGCATGAGAGTCTGCTATATACATTGATGGAAAGTGGTGTTGGGGGAAAAACATACGACATCATAAAATCCATGTACACAAACAACAAGTGTGAGGTTAAAATAGGCAAAAAACACACACATTTCTTCCCACAGGGCCGTGGGGTGAGACAGGGATGCAGCGTAAGCTCTTCAACATATATATACAATATATCAACGAATTGGCGAGGGCACTAGAAAAGTCTGCAGCACCCAGCCTCACCCTACCAGAATCTGAAGTCAAATGTCTACTGTTTGCTGAAGATCTGGTGCTTCTGTCACCAACCAAGGAGGGCCTACAGCAGCACCTTCAGCACAGATTCTGCCAGACCTGGGCCCTGACAGTAAATCTCAGTAAGACCAAAATGTTTTATTTTTTTTATTTAACCTTTATTTAACCAGGTAGGCCAGTTGAGAACAAGTTCTCATTTACAACTGCGACCTAGCCAAGATAAAGCAAAGCAGTGCGACAAAAAACAACACAGAGTTACACATAGGATAAACAAAAGTACAGTCAATAACAAAATAGAAAAATCTATATGCACTGTGTGCAAATGGAGTAAGGAGGTAAGGCAATAAATAGGCCATAGTAGAAAAGTAATTACAATTTAGCAAATTAACACTGAAGTGATAGATGTGCAGATGATGATGTGCAAGTAGAAGTACTGGTGTGCAAAAGAGCAAAAAGTAAATAAAAACAATATGGGGATGAGGTAGGTAGTTGGGTGGGCTATTTACAGATGGGCTATGTGCAGCTGCAGCGATCGGTAAGCTGCTCGGATAGCTGATGCTTAAAGTTAGTGAGGGAGATATAAGTCTCCAACTTCAGCGATTTTTGCAATTCGTTCCAGTCATTGGCAGCAGAGTACTGTAAGGAAAGGTGGCCAAAGTGGGTGTTGGGGATGATCAGTGAGATATACCTGCTGGAGCGCGTGCTACAGGTGGGTGTTGTTATCGTGACCAGTGAGCTGAGATAAGGCGGTGCTTTACCAAAAAGAGACTTATAGATGACCTGGAGCCAGTGGGTCTGGCAACGAATATGTAGCGAGGGCCAGCCGACGAGAGCATACAGGTCGCAGTGGTGGGTGGTATAAGGGGCTTTGGTGACAAAATGGATGGCACTGTGATAGACTGCATCCAGTTTGCTGAGTAGAGTGTTGGAGGCTATTTTGTAAATGACATCGCCGAAGTCGAAGGATCAGTAGGATAGTCAGTTTTACGAGGGTATGTTTGGCAGCGTGAGTGAAGGAGGCTTTGTTGCGAAATAGAAAGCCGATTCTAGATTTAATTTTGGATTGGAGATGCTTAATATGAGTCTGGAAGGAGAGTTTACAGTCTAGCCAGACACCTAGGTATTTGTAGTTGTCCACATATTCTAAGTCAGAACCGTCCAGAGTAGTGATGCTAGTAGGGCGGGCGGGTGCGGGCAGCGATCGGTTGAAAAGCATGCATTTAGTTTTACTAGCGTTTAAGAGCAGTTGGAGGCCATGGAAGGAGTGTTGTATGGCATTAAAGCTCGTTTGGAGGTTTGTTAACACAGTGTCCAAAGAAGGGCCAGATGTATACAGAATGGTGTCAGCCCAAGAATTGAACCCTGTGGTAACCCCATAGAGACTGCCAGAGGTCCAGACAACAGGCCTTCTGATTTGACACACTGAACTCTATCTGAGAAGTAGTTGGTGAACCAGGCGAGGCAGTCATTTGAGAAACCAAGGCTGTTGAGTCTGCCGATAAGAATACGGTGATTGACAGAGTCGAAAGCCTTGGCCAGGTCGATGAATACGGCTGCACAGTATTGTCTTTTATCGATGGCGGTTATGACATAATTTAGTACCTTGAGCGTGGCCGAGGTTTACCCGTGACCAGCTCAGAAACCGGATTGCATAGCGGAGAAGGTACGGTGGGATTCGAAATGGTCAGTGATCTGTTTGTTAACTTGGCTTTCGAAGACTTTAGAAAGGCAGGGCAGGATGGATATAGGTCTGTAACAGTTTGGGTCTAGAGTGCCTCCCCCTTTGAAGAGGGGGATGACCTCGGCAGCTTTTCAATCTTTAGGAATCTCGGATGATATGAAAGAGAGATTGAACAGACTAGTAATAGGGGTTGTGACATGGCGGCGGATAATTTTAGAAAGAGAGGGTCCAGATTGTCTAGCCCAGCTGATTTGTACGGGTCCAGGTTTTGCAGCTCTTTCAGAACATCTGCTATCTGGATTTGGGTGAAGGAGACGCTGGGGAGGCTTGGGCAAGTAGCTGTGGGGGGTGCAGAGCTGTTGGCCAGGGTTGGGGTAGCCAGGAGGAAAGCATGGCCAGCCGTAGAGAAATGCTTATTGAAATTCTCGGTTATCGTGGATTTATCGGTGGTGACAGTGTTTCCTAGCCTCAGTGCGGTGGGCAGCTGGGAGGAGGTGCTCTTATTCTCCATGAACTTTACAGTGTCCCAAAACTTTTTGGAGTTAGAGCTACAGGATGCAAATTTCTGTTTGAAAAAGCTAGCCTTAGCTTTCCTTACTGACTGTGTGTATTGGTTCCTGACTTCCCTGAAAAGTTGCATATCTCGGGGACTATACTATAATAATAGTATTCCAAAAAAGGTCCAGTCACCAGGACCACAAATACAAAGTCCATCTAGACACCGCTTGGGCTAAACATCAGTGCCACAGGTAACTTCCACAAAGCTGTGAACGATCTGAGAGACAAGGCAAGAAGGGCATTCTATGCCATCAAAAGGAACATAACATTCGACATACCAATTAGGATCTGGCTAAAAATACTTGAATCAGTTATAGAACCCATTGCCCTTCATGGTTGTTAAGTCTGGGGTCCGCTCACCAACCAAGAATTCACAAAATGGGACACACATCAAATTGAGACTCTGCATGCAGAATTCTGCAAAAAATATCCTCCGTGTACAACGTAGAACACCAAATAATGCATGTGGAGCAGAATTAGGCCGATACCCGCTAATTATCAAAAGCCAGAAAAGAGACGTTATATTCTACAACCACCTAAAAGGAAGCGATTCCCAAACCTTCCATAACAAAGCCATCACCTACAGAGAGATGAACCTGGAGAAGAGTCCCCTAAGCAAGCTGGTCCTGGGCCTCGATTCACAAACACAAACACACCCCACAGAGGCCCAGAACAGCAACACAATTAGACCCAACCAAATCATGAGAAAACAAAAAGATAATTACTTGACACATTGGAAAGAAGTAACAAAAAAACAGCGCAAACTAGAATGCTATTTGGCCCTAAACAGAGAGTACACAGTGGCAGAATAACTAACCACAGTGACTGACCCAAACTTAAGGAAAGCTTTGACTATGTACAGACTCAGTGAGCATAGCCTTGCTATTGAGAAAGGCCGCTGTAGGCAGACCTGGCTCTCAAGAGAAGACAGGCTATGTGCCCACAAAATGAGGTGGAAACTGAGCTGCACTTCCTAACCTCCTGCCCAATGTATGACCATATTAGAGACACATATTTCCCTCAGATTACACAGATCCACAAAGAATTCGAAAACAAATCCGATTTTGATAAACTCCCATATCTACTGGGTGACAAACCGCAGCATGCCATCACAGCAGCAAGATTATTATTTTTGAACTTCTGTGAGTGTAATGTTTACTGTTCATTTTTATTGTTTATTTCACTTTTGTATATTATCTACTTCACTTGCTTTGGCAATGTTAACATATGTTCCCATGCCAATAAA